>NC_042997.1:2030100-2052600 GCF_006345805.1 Octopus sinensis | reverse complement strand
AACCTCGACAGGATTTGAACTCAGAACGAAAAGACGGACGAAATACTGGTATTCTAATGACTTATTTTTTAAAATGTTAATATTATCCTTTAAAAGTATTAGATTGGTGATATGAGGCCGGAATTCCAAATGGCACTTCGTTTTCGTTTCCCTGTATTTAACATTGCATAGATGTATAACATTTTTGTATGGCGTCTAAGTTTTTAATGTTGAATGCGTGGTCATATTTGCATGTCACTCAAATGTTGGGCATTCTATACGAATATAAATGTTTTATTTATTATTTGGTATATGTTGTCATCAGTTATTAATGCAGGTTTATATATTTGTATCTTGGTAAACATTCTTCATAAGTAGTCATATTTATGTTACTAAACATCTTACATCAAAGATGTTTTCTCCAGTCTCCTGTACAATGTACGAGTATAGAGAAAATGGAAATTAATAACCAGCTCTGAAAGCTTTTTGCTGCTCACCGTTTATAAAAGTGTTATGTTATCAAGGCTTGATAGTTCCTATAGAATATGACACGTGATATGTCTATATTTATAGCTGTGTTATGCTTCCATCTTGCTTCGGTAAGGCCCTATTTTCTCCAAAACTCAAGCTTTTAATGATTCGGTGAGCAATGTTTGCCGTTATATGTCAAACCAATTTCCTTCCTTGTATCCACATTTATTGAAATCCATCTGAAGTATTTTACATGGTAATAATGCATGAAAGAATCAAAGAAATGCCTAGATTTGGCTTCTAATACATTAATCTCCTACCAGAATGTTTTGCTAAAAGTAACAATGGCAAACATTATACATGGGAAGTAAAGCCTTATTTTACTTATTTCCAGTCCAAATCATATCTCATTCTCATATACACGTTTAAAAAATTGATACGACCAAATACAGAAATTACTTCAACATGACTAAACCAATCAAAGAATTTAACCATAAATTTTAGATAACATTTGATTAGATATTGTAAGAAACGTTGTCTCATACTCAAGCTACGCTAAAACATGTTTCTTGCAATTTTTCGCAATCAAGTATCTCTTGTCAGCAACTGTTTTCCGATGGCAAGTCTTATGAATATTGGTTTTATATAAGGAACGAAAAATACAGCCATCTTAAAGAAAGAATAGTTATTGTCAACATAAATTCCTTTCACATTTCTTTCTGGACAAGACTGAGCAAAATCTGAGGGTTTCTGTGAGAATATTAATCGAAATGACTTACTGCTTCGCGCATGTGAAAGGCAGAATCAGTCAGATGTAACAGCCAGTTTGTGCAAATTTTCTGTTCTGACTTACATGAGCAAATAGAATGTTTGAAACAAAAGGTCCTCATTAATCGACTGAAATGTTCAAGAAATTTATTTTTCATTCATTTTTCTGACACAGACGATTACAAATTTTATTAAGTAATTCTATTAATTTCAATTCTATTTTCAATTCATTGACTGAACAATTTTTAACGTATTTCATTTTAAAATTCGCTTTCAAAACACATACGTGATTTAAGCAATATCGTCCGTTCAATTTTCTTATGGCGTTTCTAAACAACAATTTGTTTATTTGAGAACTGACTACAATATAATTTCAATTCAGGCAAAGTAGGTGTTATAATACTATCTTCATACTGATATATTATTTATACGTTTTGGATAAGACACAAAAACATACCGAAAGCCCCATTGATGCATAACCAACATCGTTTCATTGTACGTAACATTAAACAGAGAGATTTTATCTCTGAGTTGTCAATTGCTGTTTCCGCGATTACCACTTCAATTTCCAGTGGATTTGAAAAGAGATGATAAATCTCAATACGAATATCTGAATAAAATATCAGATCCACCTCTGTATAACGAAGATACCCGATTTTCTGTTGACGCGGAATTTTCTTTCGGTATCATTTATTTCTTGTAGAATATTGCATGCTGCGCTGATAAAGACTATCCTGGGATAACAGTTTGAATAGCGATGTCTAAGAATATTCACAACATGGAAACTTTCCAGTGGTATAATTTCGTTTACGTATACATATAAATCTGATACATACGCCAGATTATATACACAGAAATATAATTTCGGTTACACATGTTTTAATTCTATTTTATTATTTTAACCCCCACATGCATTACCATAAGAAACAACGGCAATTGAGTAGAGTATGGATGTAAACACTATTACCTATGAAACTCTAGTTTGCCTCTATTGTTATCTATGTACCAGCAATATCATCTATAAAATGTTCTTTTTTTATTTCATTAACAAAATGAAATATTTTAGCACTTGTACAGGAACGAGGGATATATTAAGTTATATATTTTGCCATGATATTTCATAGATTTATTTTACAGATATTTGAAAATATTTCTAGAATTAAATACGATCAACAGCATAACCTATATCAGAAGTTGTATGAAATTTACTTCGCATATATTTGTTTCTATATTTTAAAAATCAAAATGTCTACAGTGTGTGAACTCTAAACCGTTTATAACATCAAAATATTATCTTTGAGTGATTTGAAAATATGTACTTCAAGATTTGCCTGAATGTTGATATAACAGTTAAATCACTATCAATCAATTCAAACTACCAGTGGGAAAGTAAACACATATAATATGTATACACATGGAAAGAAAGTTTGTCCTTAATTTAAATTTAAATAGTGTAAAATATTAAAGTTTCTTTCATTTTACAACAACTGTCATCAACCAACATGATCCTTTTAGAATTTTGACCACGCTTACCAAGATTCAATGAAATTAAATAAGATGTATGGGCAATTGGTGACGTCAAATTTAATCCTTATCTCTAAGTATGCGCAGGAATAAATGCAGCTAGGGGGTCTTCAAAAACATATCGTATTATTCTTTAAAAAACATTTACATTACTTAATAAACGTATTGAAAATAAACTAACTTAAGTTAAAATGACCAGTAACATTGTTTAATATAAAACTGAACTGCAGGTTATTAATTTTATACTGCCTACGCATTCCTTATCTCAAATAACTGCAAGAAGAAATCAGTATATTCGATTAACAATAAATATTTGATAAACAAAATTCTAGCACATATGTATGTATATATTATATATATATATATATATATATATATATACAAACATACACGCATACATATATATATATATATATATACGTATGTACACACATGCATATACATATGTATGTGCGTGCACGCTTCCGAGTGAGTATGTGAATTTATATATACATATATATATATATAAATATATATATATATATTATATATATATATAAAATAATATATATATATATATATATATATGCATATATACATACATACATATGTGTGTGTGTCCGCATATGTGTATATATATATATATATATATATAGATAGATAGATATAGATAGATAGATAGATATAGATATAGATATATATATATAATCTCTCTAACTATATATATGTGCGTGTCTGTTTATATGCTAGCGTATCTTGTTTTTCATTCCGTAACACACAGACGCACTCTCTCTCTCTCTGTCTCTCTCTTTCTCCCGATCTCTCTACACATTCGTGTGTATATATAATTGTATGTACTATTAGGAGCGAAAAGGTGTTACAATACTTATTAGTTTGCCTTATTTCAGCAGAATCATACATGTAAGCTTATTCATATTTGTTTGGTTAAATTTTAATTTGATAAATTACATTACAATTCTTTCAATTTTTTGTTCATCGGATATTCTCAATATACAATATTTCAATTTGGAATTAAAATTAATTTAAAGATTTATTCTTAATAACATAGCACCGCTTGCATTCCTGCAGTCGAAAAATACATGTTCTGGAAAATAAACAATTTTAAATCAAACTTAAACAGAAACCCACACGCCTATACTTATATGTATGAGTTAGTATATATATATATATATATATGTATAATCGCTGAAAAATTTGCAAAATAATCCTTTTACAGATCTGTAAAACAGATCGAAAACAAAATAAAAGAAATCACAAGATCATTTCATATTTTACACACGCACATGGCAACACTAGAAGCCATACTTGTTAATGGGTGTAGTGCACCAAATGACCCAACTCCAACAGGTCAGGGGTCACTTCAACGACCCGCTAACCAGCAACAAACAATATCCTGGTTGATAACGTTATCTGACCTAATTCCACCCAAGACTCACTATCACAACAACAACAGCCTGCTACAGCTACTACATTGGAAGCACCTTGTTTGGCACCACTATCTGACCTGATTATAACCAGCCCTACTGTTGCAAGTCAAGTTTCACTGCAGCTACAAGAACAACAACAACAATTTGCTAGTTCTACTACAATAGGACCACTGACCAACGAGCCTGCCAGAATAGAAATACCTCTACTACGCCCACGTCAAAAACCCTGTCGTTACCATTCTCAAGGCAACTGTAGATTTGACCCCAGCGCCACCAACAACAAGGGACGGTGTACTTTTTTCCATCCTCCCTTATGTTGTATACTTGTTAAGGGCACCTGTCCATATGGTATAACGGGAAAAACTGCTCTCACCTCCACCCCAAATACTGTCCTAAATACAGAGTCCATGGCCCTTATCCCAAATATGGATGCACAAAAGGCAATGGATGTACCTTCTTGCATACGAAACTTCTCTGTCACTAAGGATGTGCTTGAACCCAAAATGCAAACACTGAAGGGCACAAAACGATTGCAAAATAAATATAAACAGCAACGGAGACGAACGACAACAACAAAAACAAAATACAACCACATTTCACCTCCTACAATCAAAAAACTAGGACAGAAACATGAAAACATCATAACACCAAATAACATAAACATGAACTATGCATTATCTGACCAAGTGGCAACCCTGAGGCAACTCTTTTTTACTGACTTACCTAGAAAATATGAAGATCCAACGAGCTATCAACAACCATCTATGCAAATCACAAGGACCACACACCCACTACCAACTAGAAAATCATACACACACAGCTCCATACAAAAACTACCCTCATTGCTACCACTGAACAACATAAAACGTAACGAAGAACAATGCAAACATCAAACTACTCTTACCTCGACATTCCTGTTAAATGTACGTGGCATCAACTCATCAATCATTTCCCAAAAATAGAAGATCCCATATGTAGAGGGTTGGCTTGCCGAAACGGCACATAGCTTCCCTTTCTTTATCCTTACTGAAACTCACCTAAACAACAATATATGGATGCTGAGGTGGAAATAAAAGATTTCTCCATCGTCCGTGCAGATCTCACAGACTGAAATAAAGTGGGGACAGACATCTTTCTCCATGACTCCTTTTCAGTTGATGCCAAGGACATATTTTACAAAGGCATAATCATTGTCGGTCTTTACAGACCTCCCGAAGCACCTCTAAATTTCTTTGAAGAGTGCCTCCAAAAATTCAAGTCCTTCCTTCAAAAATACAAATCCGGAAACATACTAGTGATCGGTGATTTTAACCTCTCTCATATAAACTGGCCCACAAATACTCTAAAGTTAGGCAATGGCTCTATATCAGATAAAGCAGCAGCAGAATTACTCTTTAATCTAATGGATAATTTTTTCCTGACTCAGCTAGTGCTCGAGCCAACAAGACAGAATAAAACGATATTGGATATAATATTAACCAATCACTCTAGCTTCGTCCACAGTATTTCAGCTGGAAAAATCTATCCTCTCAGACCACGACATGGTACTCTGCAATTTTAATCCCCGGCATATAAAAACCAAACCAACCAATCCCACTCCATGGCATTCATTTGGCAACATAAACTTCCACAAAGCGGACTGATGAGCAATCAGAAAGGATCTGTCTTTCATCGACTGGTCTTTTACTCTCAGTTCCACTCAAATTGAGACCGCATAGCAGCACTTTGATAAAATTGTCACCTATACATGCTCAAAGCACGCTCCTACGAAATCCACTAACACAAACAGAAACCTGCTCCCTAAAAATTAAAAAAAACACTCATCAGGCGCATCAAAAGACTCAAATAAAATGAACTAATTATAATATTCCCACATAACATCCACATTCAACAACAATGAAAAGGCTGGAGTTGGGAAAACTTCATCTGCAGACCGACATGAAAACCTCCATTGAAAAACAAAGAGCTGTGGAGGAACAGTGGGTAATCAAAAACATCAAACAGAACACAAAAGTGTTCAATTCTTATGCAAATATGCATGGAACCACTGTCTCACCCATTGGACCATTGATTGATGATAACGGCATTCCCCAACACGATGGTAAAGAAATGGCAGAAATACAGCAAAAACAATACTGGTCTGTCTTTAGTGATCCCACTGATACTGACGTAAGAGAAGCGAACGAAGTTGATTCCCAACATAAAATCTCAGACGTAACCTTCACTGCCTCTGACATCATAGCAGCAATAAATGAGGTCAAATACTATTCTGCCGTAGGCCCTGATAGATTCCCCGCTAGTCTCCTGAAGGAATGTAGTGACTAAATTGCAGTCCCTCTGACCAACCTGTTGAGAGCATTAAACAGGGTACAATATTAAACAGGGCAGCGCCTGTTGAGGAAAATAAATTATTAAGTGGGCAGCAGTATTCGAGGGGTGACCGAACAAAGGAGGAGAAAAGTGGTATGATGACACCTTGTTCTCTGGAACGGCAGGTTCTTAAGATCCAGGAGTTCATCCTACGAGCTATATCGACCTTATTGTTGATGTGGGCACTCCAACTGAGATTGTCAACAACAATTACGCCCATATTGTTAGAGGCTGTGAGCGGTTCCTCTATTATAGCGGTTCCTCTATTATATTCCTCGATCAGTACATTTTGCTTTTGTCTGCCCATTTACTCACAGCATATAGATCAGACTGAAGTTGAGTTCGGTCTGCTTCTTCATTGATGACTTGCTAGAGCTTCGTGTCAAAGGCAAATATGTTCTCTTTGCAGTGATGTACGACACTGGAAAGGTCATTTATGTAAATTATAAAGAGGAGCGGGCCAAGACAGTCCCCTGAGGGACACCGCTGGTGACTTTTGCTGGGCTTCAGGGGACTCCATCAACTACATGTTGTGTTCTATTCGCCAGGAAATACTTAATCCAGTGTAGAAGTTTTCCATAGATTCCAATATTTGCCAGCTTTGAGAGTAGGATATTATAGTCAACCCTATCGAACGCTTTACTGAAGTCAAGATATATGACATCAGAATTGGAACCTGTTCCAAAGGCTTTCAGTATATCTTCAATGTGGTGCAAGAGCTGTGTTATACAATATCTTCCACAGAGAAAGCCATGCTGATTTGAATTTAGGAGATTGTGTGTTTCTAGGAAGTCAGCTATCCTTGAACTTGACACTCTTTCGAACACTTTAATGGTGTGGGAGGTGAGTGCTATTGGGCGATAGTTGACTGCGAAGGATTTGTTTCCCTGTTTGAAACCGGGATGACAGACTGGGATAGAAGCTGTTTCGGTATTTAACCTCGAGGATTGAATCACCCCAGAGGGCACTCATTAAACGAATTGAAGGCATGACCGCTCTTGATTATTGGGGCAGCCTTAAAGACTTGAACAACTCTACTCTCTCCCGCGCCACCGCTAGCGGCACATCATTTGTACGATGTGGAGAATATACCGCCAACTTTGCACAAACGAACTGAGCATTAGTTTCAAAGTTCATCCAAGGCTGGGACCACGGTCATACGTTCCCTGTGCAATTCAGGATCACAGTATATAGGTACACTGCAATATAATTTCTTTTTCTCAACAGGCCCTGCCTTGTTTAACATTGTCCCAAAAGAGATCAGAGAGGAGAAGGATCCATTCAACTTTAAACGGAGACTGGACAGATTTCTTCAAGGAATACCGGATTAGCCACACATATATAGATACAACTCACCCAACAAGAACTCACTACTTGAATAGACCGTAAACAAAACTTGACTTAAACAGGACTTAGATAATCCTATCAGGTGGCGCTATTAAGTTAGACATGGCCTGGACAAATCTTTGGTTGAAACATATCTAAGTCTAAGTTTATCAAAGTGTATATACATATATATATATATATATATATATATATATATATATATATATATATATATATATAATATATATATATATATAGATAGATAGATAGATAGATAGATAGATAGATAGATAGATAGATAGATATATAGATAGATAGATAGATAGATAGCTAGCTAGGAAGGTAGGTAGATTTGAGTGTGATTGTGCATGTTTGCCTATGTATAAAGATATATTTGTACGTACAAATAAAATGTACATGCATACGCGTATAATATATTATATATATATATATGTATATATGTATATATGTATGTATATGTATATACTATATGTATGTAATATGTATATATATATATATATATATATATTTATATACTATATATATGTATGTATGTATGTATACACATACAAAGGGAGGTTATGACAGTTGTACCGGTGATCTTAGGCAAACCCTTTTAGTTATTCCTAAAGGAACAAAAGCAAAAGAAATCAATTCATGCTTTAAAGCATCTCATCTTTGCCACTGCATAAAACTACTGAAGCTTGAAACGCATGTGCGAACATAACTCAAGGAGATAGAGTTTCTGGAAAGTTTGCTCTAGAATTATTAATTCTGAGAGCAGTAAGTGTACTTGTAGACAATGAAGGTGCAATCATCAACAACGTCATACTAAATATCGGTGCACATTATAAGTATCACAAATCGTTAAGCCAAGGAGCAATTGTAGCCCCAAAGAATGTAATAGTGAATGCAATAAACTTTGATCCTCCAATGTGCCTTCTTGGAAATTACCAATCACACAAACCTATAGATGATGTTGAGCAATCAGGAATGTTAAATTATCCAGCCGTGTTTTAAAATACAGTGGAAAGACAAGGCTTTCGCTCTCATAAGATTGACAGAAAAAATTGAGCATCTATAATGATTCGGAAATATTTAGATACCCTAAAACAATGTAATGGAACAAGACTTGTGAAAAAATGATGCTGTGTTATAGAAGCTACTCTCAGCATGTGGTGCATTTAATAATATATTCATTTAAAAAAAGTCTTTAACATCTACTGATTTATACTAAGATTGGCAATGTCCATCAATAAGTCTCAGACACAGACATTATCATGCAATGGTTTCAAATTAGATGAGCCTTGCGTATATCATGGACAAGTGTAGATTTGATGCTCACTTGTTGGAACTTACTTCAAAATAATCTTTTTATCTCAAAACATCATTTATACTCCATTAGAAAAAAAAACCCTAATAATGTTGTACGTGAAAACGTCTTATCAAACTTTGTTTTCTGTTTTGTCATTGAAGTTGTTAGAATCAAAAAAGTTGTTATACTTGTAAATTTAAAATTATTAATCAAAATAAGTATTACGAAAATTTATCAAGTTTAGGAAGACATTTCATAAAGATTTTTTTTTAACACGGGCTCTGCTTAGTGCATCTCTTAATCTGTACAATTTTATCATGCTTCTTTTTACCCTGTTTTACTGTTCTTCATTCTTTCATTCTTTATAATTTGACATTTGAATAAGCTTGAATGCATATACAGTACAAGAACCACTAAATGATCATCTGGATACCACTTAGGAGATGAAGTTTCATTTCTATGTTATATATTTTGTCTCTGCAGCAACTTTTTAAAATAAAATAATTTCTCAAATTTCTTGACTCTTTCTTAGTTACCGACGCCTGCTTATCTTTCATTACTTTTACAGTTGTCTTTTACCACTGTCCATGTTATATACATACTTATCCATTATCATCTAAACTGTCTTATTACGATTGATTCTATAGTCTTCATTTCACTATTCTTCACTAATCCACTATTCCACTAAACCTGGTTTCCTCCGGCTTTTTATTTTCTTAATTTTGTCCATATACTTCAATATCGTTGCAATACTAGAAGGATCTCATCTGTACCATTCCTTCTGAAAACAATATTCTGAGGGCGTTTGTGCGCAAATTGTTTCTATAATTTTGCTGTGTATTATGGCATCAGTATGTACGTGAATTCGGGTAACAAATATAATCGAATCAGCAGGTCACTAGGATTTTCGAAATAAGTGTATATATTACACCGATACTGTGCATTTACTTAGCATTTTTTAATGATATAAGCGATACAAGCCCATTTACCAACTCTTATACCCAGCAGTTGCCGTACGGTAATATGTATGTTTGTATACATGTATGTTTTATGTATACTTGTATGTATGTTGCCATGTATCTGTATATTATATATATATATATATATATCATATGAACACATGTATTTGTGTATATATATATATATATATATATATATATATATATATCATATGAACACATATATTTGTGTGTATATATATATATATATATATATATATATTCTCTTTTCTCTTTTACTTGTTTCAGACTGCGGCCATGCTGGAGCACCGCCTTTAGTCGAGCAAATCGACCCTGGGACTCATTCTTTGTAAGCCAAGCACTCATTCTATCGGTCTCTTTTGGCCGAACCGCTAAGTGACGGGGACATAAACACACCAGCATCGGTAGTCAAGCAATGCTAGGGGAACAAACACAGATACACAAACGCATACACACACACACACACACACACACACACACATATATATATACATATATATTTATACATGTATACGACAGACCTCTTTCAGTTTCCGTCTACCAAATCCACTCACAAGGCATTGGTCGGCCCGGAGCTATACATACATAATACATGCATACTTTTGTTTCATTGCATTCCACATATTATTATTCTATATTTGTAATGCTATATATCAGCTTTGCATAGGTGTTCTTACGTTATTCTGATGCATATATCAAATGTTATATTCGGTTGCTTCACATGAGATGTCGTAATTAAAATGTAACAATAAAATGTTTCAGAAGTGTTAGAGAACTGATGTAATTTAATCAAAGTATTATCCATGCCCATTTATGACGTTTACCCAACGTTTCTCTATGTCATTTATTCCATCTTTAAAATAATCTTTTTCCTGTGATAAACTTTCTGAATGCTTTAATTTCCTCTTTTCTATTTAAAAATGTTTCATCAATTATGAAAAGCTCAAAATGCTTAAATTTTTAATGACCGATAGGAGAGATGTCAGAGGAATAGGGAGGGTATTGCAAAATCACATAATTCAAGATTTGCAACTTTTAGATCGTTGCTTGAGGAGTGTGAGGACCTGCATCATCATGGAGCAAAATTGGGCCACCTGTATTCACTAGTCTGGGTTGTTCCTTTCTGGAATTCTCATGCGTACAATCAATTACCTGGTAATGTTACTGTTTTTCCTTGTTGCAAAATGAATAAAGAATAACTCCATTCGCAGACTACTATAGAGTGATCACTATCTTTCTAGGGTACAATGGTAGGTTTCGGTAGTGTATAGGTGACTTCCCTGCATCTAATCGCTGTCCTGATCTCCTGGTATTGTGAAAGAGTGTCCATTTCTCATCACAAGTAATGATTTTATGCTAAAATGAAGTTTTTCCAGTCGAAAAAGCGATAAGGAGCACACTTCGAGGCGTCTGTTTTTTTTTTTTTTTAATCTCGTTTATTCGAGGTTGAAGAAACCCATCCGTTTTCTTGACTTGCCCAATTTTTTGCAGGCGTCAAAAACAGTTCAAGCTCTGGTGATAATTTTTTGAATCTTTGTTCTCGAATTTTGTTCAACCAAAGCATTTAATCCATCACGCCATATAACTGATTTTGGCCTAGCCCTTGTTTTATTTTTAATGCTATCATCTCCTGAATGAGAGCTTTGGAACGATCTCTGACCAATTCTGATGTCTCAAAACCATTACCAAAGGCCCGCTTGACATTTCGTAGAACTTCTATGCCAGAATGACCAGTTTGTACTCATACGAGAAAATCACTTAGCATAATTTGGTTATCATTTTCATAATGTCTGTTGATTCGAAGTTTGTATAACAATATTTTGGGGGGAAAGAAAAAGAGTCAAGATTAAACACAACGTATAAATAATTGAGTTCTTAAATTACTGAAATAACATAATTCAAAATGCGACATTGCATATGAAAGAACCTAATATTTTCTCCCCGGAAATCATACAACAAATACATTAACGCTTCTTGCCTTTCATTTATTTGATGTATCCACATAAGAATTGATCACCTTGTACTTTAGGAGAAATATAAATTATTTTATACATCTTCGTTACAAGTATATCATTAAAAAGTTTATTTCAATGTGTGCATGAAAGAAAACCAATCAGAAATTTTCTCGATTAACCTTTTTAGTGAGCATTCATTTATTTTCATATTCGAGCACATTTGTTCATCGCGCATATATTATCAAACATTTTCCGATGTCTTATATATTCACCTAGGAAGATTCGTTACGCTATAATGGAACACGCTGTAATATATTTTATTATCAAAAGTATATTGCTCTGCATATACTGTCTGCAGGCGTATAATATTTCGCTTTTCTACTTGAAAGGCGATTAATATAGACATAAATAACATTCATCTCCACATTGTTTTCTCAAGTAATCTTCCTTTATTATCTATATTATGCATATAAGGACTGAAAACTCAATTATGCCTTTTGAGAAAAGCAAAGCAGCAACAATGACTGGTATAAGTTAGTTCTAATGAAATTTTTGCATATGACTTTATAATTCTATTTCAGCGACTATATTTGCAAGTGTTAGACCCACTTGACTGCTATTACTTTCCACAGGCTTGCAGCTAGAGTACTCTTAAAATTTTGTTTAGCAGAGAAAAATGTAATATATACTAAGAACAGTAGTAAATGTTAAACGTTAAATTCGAGGTTCCAAATATACATTTGTGACACTAAACAACCCCATTTATGAAAGTATCCGGCAAAGTATTTATTCTTTGAATGTACTATTAGTTGAAACATTTTTTTCTCATTACTATAACATCAATTATCTCATTTCGTTTCATAGAAATATACAACGTTGTAATTCATTACAATTTTAGTTGATAATATATCAATTCCTAGCGGGCAACAACAACGAAAAGAAACGCCCTTTATTATGGAAATATAAAAAAAAGTTAAAGTTAAGATGCTCTAAAACAAAATACACTAAATCTAGTGGAAACAGTTTGAATGGCGCACATCCAGATCATAAGCCACGCAGTTTTATAATAAAGTAAATATTTAAGTCAATAAATAATTTTCGGATTTCATTGATGCTCCGAAGAGAATATATCTTTGTTTTCTCGTAAATAATTTTCAAGTCAGCAGGATGTCATCAGACTGCCTGTATTCATATAAATTACTTCCGTAAGTTGCTATAATGACACCGATCTATGAGGATTAAAGGAGCTATGTACAATTGCTACCTATCATATTTTAACAGATCACTGCATTGTAGAGGTAGTCATAGACCCCGTCTTTGGCAGTGAAAACATATCGCTTGCACCATTTTATTGATGAGTGGTTTTTCAAAAATCATATGCACACCTTTATTCATAACCTTTGTTTTCTAACCTGCAAAATAGAGAGGAGTTGACAATAACACCAAAGAAATAATTGCGTGATATATACAATTAAAGCGTACAATTTGTATTCAGATAATATTTGATAAAAGTAGAGGATGTACAATTATGCAGATGATTAATCTACGTGCACTTTTCATAATACTTCTCTAAGAATGTCGAATGCAAAACGACTTGTGTGTTAGAGAAAAGAAACATTTCATTTCTCATAAGAGTTCAGAGAAAACGTGAAAATTATTTAATGAGGCACATTGATGCATAACTCGGGTGGAAAATAGCGAATTAATTTACTAATACTAGGACATCTCCACAAGACAACAGTATTGCAAATGTGCCACAGATGCATCTTATAAATATCTAATCTGTTGATAAATGTTTTTAGTGATACCCTTTGATTTGTGCGATTGAAGAAAACATGTCTGCTTCTTTAACTGATTTGCAGACTTGTAATGCATCTCTGAGCACACCATTTAACTTTCTTTTCCGTTTAATTTTGTGATGAGACTGAACAGTGGATTATACATGTAGCGAGCTTAGAATTTCTTTTAAGTAGGTAATATTGAAGTGATGCATCGTTTACAATTGCTAAAAATAACATGTCGTTGCATAATTCGCAGTGTAATGATATATTCCGATTAGTATGCTATTCGTCGTTTCTCGATCAATTTTAATCGTGGATGTAACACGTATGCACAAAGACACATATATATATATATATATAACCATGCGATTCCATACATAATTCATTATCATTGATCTTCTACAACTTCTGTCATTTATGTATATAAAACTATGACGCATTTTATATATTAATCGTCACAAAGCCCGTTTATCTTTAAACGCATCTTCAAATGAGATGATAATTTTTTCTTCTTTTCTTCGGTAATTGTATTTGTTTGCTACCTGGAGACTCTTCTACATTGAAGAGAAAAAAAAATTGACAACATATCATAATATGATGTTTTCGGGTAACGATTGTCTGTTAATTCTTGAAATAATTGCAACTATTGTGTTGGTGAAAAATAAATATTGATACAAAACGTGCTACAATGTTTTCCTAAAGTAGTTGTCGATAGTCATAGAAAAAAATTCAAAATTATTAGATTATAAGAAAAATATATTGATCATTAGATCGGTAGACAGAAAGGCATTCAAACACACAAAATATATTCGAATTTATCTGTTGATATAATGTAATATAATTCGATATTATCTACCAGCTATGAGTATGTATCTGTTCTTTTACATGCGTACGCATTAATTTTTTTTTCTCTTGCACAAATTTCTCTGAATTTATGTTTTGAGAATGGTTTCAAATTCTGCAATTGCGGCGATATTTTGTTGAGCACCTACGAAATTGCAATTATATATTTAAGTATATTATTTCGTCACCAGTGGCTCTGTTTTTCATTCGAACACTAGTGAAGAAGACCAAATGAATTATTAAATAAAATGCATTAAATTATATATGGTGCTGAAAACTAAATATGGAAACGTAGTGTAGAGCATTCTGTATCAGAAGAGAAATATTCTTTTCTACTCTAGGTAAAAGGCCCGAAATTTTGGGGGATTCGAGCCACTCGATGATATTGACCCCAGTACGTAATAGATACTTAATTTATCAGCCCCGAAAGGCAAAGTCGTCCACATTATTATTATTATTAATATTATTATTATTATTATTATTATTATTCTATGTTTGAATTTTGCTTTACATTAGTACAAGTTGGCTCCAAGTCTCACCCAGAGACCTCACAAAGCAACAAGTTGGAATTTCATGTTGCTGTTATGCCTAGGGTGCCATATATTTGGTTTTGTACTTAGTTTGTACTAGTGAATGTCTACAAAACAATACGAAAATTATGTTTGTTGTAAAACTTGAGACTACATATATTATTATTATTATTATTATTATTATTATTATATTATTATTATTATTATTATTATTATTATTATTATTATCATTATCATTATTATTATTATTGTTATTATTACTATTATTATGGTTATTATTATTATTATTATTATTATTATTATCATTATATCTATCTCTCACCAGACACAATACACTTTCTGTTGATCTTACTTTCACGGAACAGTATAATTATGAGTGTGTGTATGTGTGTGTGTATGTGTGTGTGTATCATGATGATGATAGCCGTCCAAACAAGACACTCACCACAATCCATCACACACCAAAATAATTTCGATGATGAACTCTCAGATGACATTTAAGATCAGTTTTTCACTGATAGGGTTTAAAACACGTGAAAGATATTACTCAGAAGGCATTGGGCAACCTGAGGCTATAAAAGTAATCACGTTCTCAAAAGTCACCAGTCACTAAAACTGAACCAGACCACGCTGCTACCAAGCGAACATCTTGAAGACACAATGAAATCTGGTATGAAATATCCTTCATTCTTCCTCCTCCTCTTTTTTTGTCTTTTTTCTCTCTCTCTCTTTCTCCTGATATATATATATATATATATAATATATATATATATATATATATATATATATATATATATATATATATATATATATATATATATATGTGTGTGTGTTTATATATTATATATATATATGGATTTGTATATGTATGTGTGCATGTACGATTTTCTTTATCGCTTGTGAACCGACGTTATTTGACCCCATAAATTGGAAGGTTTGAAGAGGGATCTATAGAATAATGATAACTGCTTTGATTTGGACGCACAAAATACTGGAGGTACTTTATTTTGGAGCCATTACAAATATTCAAACAAGTAAGAGATTAAATGCATAAGAATTTGATATTCATTGCTTTAATGAATCTCGTCCAAAAACAAATATATATTTAACTTCACATTTGTTACCAAACATTACTTTGAAATTAGCAATCTAATTATGCAAACGTTCGTTAGATTCATCCTCAAAATAAAGGATTTCGAATTGTAATTTGTTGTGAGATTATATTACGAAATATAGAATTAATAGAATGAGTAAATTGGATGAAATATGCAGTGCCTATTTAAATGTTTGTGAATTTTCATACGATTCACGGCAAAAGTAATATGTAATAAATAATTATTTCTAGGTTAAGTATTTCGCTCATTTCTCTTCGGAGGGTTTGGGGTGAATTGAATAATATCTCTGATCTATGAAGACCGCGAGCATTTTCAAATTTATAGTCATGTATATGCTAATTTGCAATTGCGCGGGCTAGCATGCATGTGTTGCAGCGATTTGTATCTGGGCTTTTATGTTTTAAAATGTGCCTGTGCGTTTGTTTGCTCGCACGCGTGTGTGTGTGTGTGTTTGTGTGTGTGTATGTGTGTGTGTTTTTGTGTTTGTGTGTGTGCACGTCTAACATAGAACTACGTATTTTTAAGGAAATAGTTAATGATAACCCTTTTTGATTTTTCGGCCAATTCCTTGATGACATAATTTTCGGCATAATTTTCTGGGAATGGAACTATTATTTTAGGAATGCAAAAGAAAAAAGAAAACACGATATCTAGCCCAGTGAACGTGAATCTTTTGAGGAAGAATTGTATTGACATATGTCACTTATTTCGCTTTTGCTCATTACACGAAGAGCTGAAAGACTCATCACAGCCGCGGACGTACGAAATGCGATGGCAGGCTGTACGGGAGACAAGTCGACATGTTTCGACGGCCTGCCCTACGAACGTTATTGTCATATGCCAGACTTTTGGAGGCGTCTTGGACGCTGTCAACTGCAACTGGCAGCAAAACGAGAGAATCCCCATTTCTGTAAAGCGATGTGCGGTAGCATTGCCAAAGAAAGATTCAAGAAAGGGGAATGTCATAAATAACTTCAGGCACATTACACTGCTCGACGTAGATCGGAAGATTTTCGCCAAGATGTTAGCCGAGAGTTTGGCGCATGTCATCGAGAAATTAGTCAACAAGACACAAAGGTGTGCCCTGTCGGGTGGGAGTAACCATGACGACCTCCATCTGATGTGCTACGTCATAGACAAGGTAGTTAAAGAACCTGGTACGGGCGGGACGCTGATCAATTTGGATCAAACAAAAGCTTTCGATTGGGTAGACCATCGCTACTTGGAGGCTGTCCATATAGCGACTGGTCTCGGTCCCGTCTTCCGCGGTTGGATCGCTGCCTTATACTGCGGCATCCGCTCGATAGTTTGCGTAAATGGTCATCTGTCTAGAGCATTTAACATCACTCGTTCGGTGCATCAAGGATGCTCCCACACGTCGCTTCTGTACGTATTGACTCTTGAGCCACTATTGCGGAAGCTGGGGACACTGAGGGGCAACCCGCGTGAGCTAGGATGCAGGAGGAGCGTGTCTCCATACGCGGATGATGTCACTGTAATAGTGTCGAGCCACAGGCATATTGACCTGGTCTGCGAAACACTAAAAGAGTACGAAGCGGTAACGGGAGCAATAATTAATCGGGATAAGTCAGTGAGCTTGCGGCTCGGCACCTGGAGAAGCAAGCCGATGGTGTCCAAGAGCGCCTCCATCGTAAGATGCTGAACCGACGGACCGATGAAATTGCTCGCAGTCTAGTTCGGTCCGGACCTCCAAAAGGAGAAGAACCGGGGCGAGATAACGAGTAGGATAACCACGCTCACCAGCAATGGGCTGAGAGGAAGCTATCCCTAAGAGTTTGGGCGGAGGTACCGAACGAATACAGGGCATACATCATTGATTACCGTCTCACCGTCGTGCCTTGTCCCGAACCTACCGTCACCAAACTGGAACACATATTCTTCGCTTTTTGTGGAACGAAATCTTTCCGATGGTTTGGCGATCCATTTGTTGTGAACACCCACAATATGGAGGGCTGAGCATGCCGTGGTTGATGATACGCAGACATGCGCTGAGACTGCGATATTCCCGGCACTTCATAAAAGATGGGGAAGAGGTGTGGTCGCCGTTTGTGCAGCACACTTTCACGCAGCTCGTTCTTTGGCCGAACTGCAGTTGTGGATCAAACAATGACCGAGGTAGTCGAATGGCACAGCGAGTTACGCCTTACTCTCAAGTTACTCTGCTGACCGAGACCAAACTTGTGCGACTTCAATTTCACAAAGGCGTTCTATAGAGGATTAGTAGAAGATATGTGCGACGACCTTCTCGGGCAGCATCTGGGCGTCGACAAGGAACACCTGACCCGCCTGTTCAGGACAACTTTTGTGCCGGGACTTATAGACAATCACCAAAGATCCCTGGCATGTCAGTGCTATCAAGAAGCATAGCTCATTCGGGATAAACTCAACAGACACAGTTCGAGATAAACCGGACCGACTTGCGGTGAGAGCGATGAAACCGTTCTGCACGCACTCGTGCAGCGTCCAACCATTTCGGATATGTGGTCTTATGCCGAACGGCTGCTATCGCGTGTGGGACAAGTTCGCTCGTCTACCAAGTTTAACGGGAAAATTGCTCCGCCACCTTCCCTTCACCGGGAAGGCAAGGCAGTGTTCCTTAAACTGATGGCCATGGTGAAAGAATGTATGTGATGGACTCGAGAGAAACGTTTTTAGAGACAAGCACTTTCTTCTCTGTTCAATCACTTATCAACTTTTTCAAGTACCAAGGAAAATGAAAGTGGGAATAGAGAGGCAAGGTTTGTCTCGTGAATTATTCAATAAAAGGTGAGTGAATGTAGCAACGATGGTACGAGCGAATAACGAAACCACTTTGAGTGTGATCCTGTAAATCGAAGAGAGAGAAACAGCATTTTGCTCTCATGTGTTTTCCCTCCCTGCCTCAAATTACGGATTTTATCAAATCCGTAAGCATCAGGTGCAAGTTCTTAAACCGCTCGCTGAACAACATGCACAGATTATTTGTTTATAACGATGAAATACTTCTCGGTTCTTTCCATGAAACCAACATTGCTTGTACTCATGCACGCTGTACCATAGTTTAGATGCCGAAGTATTTGCAGAGCAATACGGTAACTATAATACCTCGAGCTTCCACACACCATTCACGCAATATACTTATATAGGCGTGGGCGTATAGTAAGGTGCTATAGCAAGGTATTTATATATATATAATGATATAAGTAATATGTATATATATATATGTATATATATATATATATATACATATATATATATATATAATATATATATATATACATATATATATATATATATATATATATATATATATATATATATATATATATACATATTTATGTATATATGGGTACAGGACGTCACAAAACGTAAACATCAGGAAATATGAAAACGCCATGGATTATGAATTACCAAAACATGAAATATGAAAGCAAATCTGGGTATGCGAACAACGAGAGAAACAAATGGAAAAGAAGACAAGTAACATAAAGAAAGACCCTTCATCAGTTGTCGGGTCTTATTTACTCCAAATATTGAGCAATTCACGGCAATATGTGTCTTCGAGAAACAGTTGCTTCCGTTAACCGAAATAAAATTGGGGATTTTCGGAGTGTCAAAGTTGGCAACAAAAACAGGACATAGAACAAACGAAACGAAACAAAAACTGACAGGGAGGGACTTTAGGCCAGACGAAGTAAGATAGCGAACGGTGGTAGAATATTCTTTGACAAGAGAAAAGATAGGAGAGAAGATAGATAAGAATGCGTTTTGCCTGTGCGACAGACTGAAGTAGAAGAAAGATGAACACATGAGGAAAAGAAAGATGGACGATGGTCACGTGTTTGCAATGAGAGAGAGAGTAAAGGCTGAAGTGGGAGAGAGAAACAGATAAAACGGTGAACGAGCGAAAAAAGGATTAGAGAAAGGTTTAGGGGAAAAAAACAAAAGAGATGTGCTATATATAATATATATATATATATATATAATGTATATATAGGTTTGCGTGTGTGCCTCTGTGTTTAACCTACGCCACCTTTTGACTACCGCTGTTGGTGTATGAACGTCCCCGTAAATTAGCAGTTCGGTAGTAGGTTGATAGAATAATTCCCAGGTTTTCAAAATGAATTTCTTGGGACGATTCAGTCATAAAACATTCTTCAAGCTGGTACTCCAGCATGACCGCAGCCTAATATAATGTTTCCATCGTAGAAATATAGAATTTTATGGAAGATTTTATATGCATCATATATCATAATTACGGCTAACGTTTACGCCAATCGCTGATATCGATAAATATTCGGCAAAATATCGTTGGAATAAGCTCATTGAAATGTACTTATGCTGACCGAACCGAATGAATTGTATAACGAATTTAAAATTTCTCGCTCATGTTTTCAAGGCCCAGATCATTTTTTCATTTCGTATGTAGTTCCGGTTTCTCCTAGAAATGTATCTAAACTAAACAGACTTGATTTGTAGAGTAAACTTTGTTTGACTCTCTTACTTCATGCAGTGATATTACACTACGCATCAAATTTTTCTGGTTTTTGTGAATCACTTTAGTTTTCACAAAATATATTGCTTCAGACACAATAGATAAAGAATTTTCAACTACATCTTGTTAAGAGCAAGAACTGACTACAAAAATCGAATAATCAAACATAAAAGCTCTTTTTTAATAGTCGAAATCATTACGATACTTCAATTTGATTTACATTTATTTTATGCTGCTATGTAATATAACATAGGTATGTATAAATAAATCTCAAATACAAACTACTCTTTAGATCAAAGCAAAATCGATCGGTATTTATATATGTTAATTTATGCCAAGCTGAATATGTAATTTGCCTAAGACTTCAACAAAAATCACAATTCGAATATTTTATAGTTTATCGATAACAGAAGACGGGCTATGTAAATTACGCCAAGTTGTAAAATCCATGGAAATGTCTCTTATTGGGATATTTAAAATACACTCTCTGAATGTTAAATTTATGGAAATATTTTTACCTTGAACAAATCTGCTACTTCAATACAAAGTTGATTGGCTTGCACAAACTGGCACAGACGCATTTTTTAATTTTAAATAAAATGTTAAGTCGAAAGGAGATTAACGATCGATTGCATATACATACGTATGTATGTATGTATGTATGCATGTATGTATGTATGTATGTGTGTGTGTATGTATATATATATATACCTATATATATATGTGGGTGTTGGTTTTTGTATACATACATATATTTTCATATACATACATACATATATATATATATATTATATATATTATATATAATATATATATATATATACATATAATTGCAGGGGTGCGTGTGTTTCTGTGTACTTCTTGTTATGGGGTGTTCGGAGGAGATGAGTGTGGTAGCTTCATTTTTCAAAAGTATGTTTGTTAAAATATATATGGATTAAAAGTATACTGTTGATATTCTGATATTATATATAAATATTTATACAAATAATTATACATGTGCGTATGTAAATGGATATATATATATATATATATATATATATATATATATATATATTCGGAAAATTAATTTAAAACGCGATCTTATTCGCATAAAAAATCATTTAGATACCCAGAAAATAGAACGAAGACCAGCCTAGCAAAATATGTCTGGGAACTAAAAGAAAAGGAAGCCCCACCTTTGAGCGTGACATTGGAGTGTTCTGGAGAGAGCGGCACCATACAGGCACGGGGCACACAAGTAAAATTTTAAATGCAATCTTTGTTAGAAGAATTTTATATTTTATTTAAAGACAATAATTCTTTGAATCAAAGAAGCGAACTGTTGAACTGTTGAACAACCAAATTTAAAATGTCAAACATAAATATCTCATATGGATAGAGTATATATTGTCTTTTTGAATTTTTGATTCTTGGACTAGTAATCACACCGATGGATTTGTTTCGCGCTATGCAGATTTCATTCCGTATAGCAAAGTCCTGTGCGTATATTTTGTTTATTTTGTTTATATTTCTAAACCTTCGACTTCGTTTATCTCATTTTATTACATTGTATAGGCTTACTTTGGTATCTAATTTATAGATGATCCAATATAGGGTGTTATATTTTGCATGTATTTCG
>NC_042997.1:2022600-2025100 GCF_006345805.1 Octopus sinensis | reverse complement strand
TTAGTAGGGCTGTGCTTTGTAGTATGGTGTTGAAGGCCTCATTTTTGAGTGGGTTGTGTGTAGAGATGTAGGGAAGGGTTTTTAATTGTTTTATTTTTTGGTTTTGTTTGTCTCAGGTCTTCTATACTTAATTTAAGTACCCGTTGGATTGCACTGTCTATTAGGGGCTGTGGATAGTTTCTATTTGTGAGTGTGGTTCTAAGTTCCTGGAGACGTGTGTGTCGGGTGTTTGTGTCTGATATTATGGTGCAAATCCTTCTAGCTAAACAAAAAGGGACATTCATTCTAGTGTGTCGTGGGTGGCATGAAACAAAGGGTAGGTACTGTTTAGAGTCTGTCGGTTTATAGTAGATATCTGTCTCTATTTTGTTGCCGGTTTTCTTAATGAGGATGTCTAAAAACGGTAATTCTTTTTCGTTGTGGTCCATCGTGAATTGTATATTGTCATTTATTCCATTTAATAGTATTTTAAATTCCTCAAGTTTCTCTATACCTTTGTCCCAGATGATGAAACAGTCATCGAGGTATCTTTTCCAGTTGTTATGGATATAGGTGGCGAAGGTGTTTCCATATTTCTCGAGTGTCATCCGGTATAGTATTTTCTCGAGGTATCCCATCACTAGGTTGGCAAAATATGGTGCAGTACGCGTGCCCATCGCTGTTCCCGATCTTTGCCTGTAGAAATCATTGTCAAAAATAAAATAATTGTTCTCTGAAATGAATCTAAGTCCTTCTATTATATATATATATATATATATAATATATATATATATATATATGTATATATATATATATATATATATATGTATGTATATATGTATATATATATATATATACATATATAGAATATAGGATAACATTTTTCGAAAAGAATTCTATCAATGGCCAACACACACTAATATATGTATATATATATATATATATATATATATATATATATATACATATATATATGGATGTATATACACACATTTATTATTTGTCACGTGGGTATATTGCGAGAATATTTCTCATTACTCGATGTTTCATACTTTTATCGTAAAATATGTCAGTCTGTTTTAGCTTTTTAGGCTGAACGTTTCATATATACACCATAAGGAAATGCGTGTATTCTTCTGGAAAACACGAATTTTCCATTAGAAGAATAAAAGCCGAATAATATTTTAGCAAATAAAATAACATTTTACGTCATCTAATAAAATAAAATATATAATAATCTAATTGGATATCATAATAAAAGCCATTAATATAAAGAGTTTCGAGATAATGCGTTCATAATATGTAAGATAAAAATACGACATCATTGCAAATTTAATCAGTAATAGTTTTCACAGCTCCACAGTAATACATAAGTTATTATGCAATTGATATATTTTAAATAAATATAAAATGAAAAAATTAATATTATTTTTTGCGAAACTTCGCCGTTACAATTATGCATATATTGCATTATATATTGCAAGAACACAACGAATACTGTGCAGTTATATATGAACTGTGATATCAACAAATAACGAAAACATCTTCATACATTTTTTTTTAGTAATGAATGTCTGAGAAACCTCAAATCATCCTACATATTAATATTATATTTCAGATCACTTATTCATATAACTTAAATTATATGTTTATTTTTACCTATATTCTTGGATATACGTATACTTATATGCGTATGTACACACACAGAGCTATTCATGAATATATGTTAATATAATATATCAATATGGTTTTGGGAATATTCTGCTTGATAAAAATATGATGGACGATTTTATGGAGCTGCGTAATGCATCAACACAAATTATATTTTTGTAATTTTTTCACAAGGGAACTTTTCATTTATGGCGGTCATTATATTACATAAAAATTCATTTACCGAAATTCAGATGGGCACAAAATAGACAACTAGCCTTAGTTGTCTTTGAAGTCCCACCCTCAATGAAAGACTATTGTGCAATGACTGTTTTTCCAAGTATTTATTGTATCCTTCTCTAAAATTTAATTTCCAATGTCTTTAACCGTATTTCCATACCAGCAGCTGAAATCACATTTAACAATCCCTCTTTCTACTTCAAGGATATATTTCAGAAAAGAAAATTTTCGTATCAAATCACTTATATACATGGCGCGTCGAAAAGGAGCCAGTGATTTTTTTTTAAATCAAAAACTGACGTGCAGCCCTCATATGAAAGCTAGCCCAATAATTGTGTTCCTTACATTAAAGTGTTGCAAAACTTGTTAGCCACTTGCCACTTCTGATGAAAATTTAGTCTTAAAGGTTGCTCTAATACCAAAAACAGTGAACAAATATCTCTATGAAATTGCATAGAGTCAGTATCTTTACTTAGCTACAAGTGTCCAGAATAGATGTATTTCGTATTGTGAAGGTACGTTTTAAATGAGACTAGCTTACACTTAGATTCTACATCCATAGTTATGTTATAGGTCACGGTAGTTCAAGCGCATTTGATTATGAAGCTATATATTTCAATAAATTAGACTG
>NC_042997.1:2000100-2020100 GCF_006345805.1 Octopus sinensis | reverse complement strand
TAGATAGATAGATAGATAGATAGATACATACATACATACATACATACATACATACATACATACATACATACATACATACACACATGCATACATAGACAGATAGAGAGAGACGTAGAGGGAAAGAAAGAGAGGAGGATATCCACCTTCCTCTTCCCATTCATTCATTTATGTATTTATCTAGTCCTTTACCATTGTATTGGAATGGGTTTAAGGATGGTGAACCTCTCAAAACAAAAACAGAGGCGGTTTGGTTGTCACTGAAAGACATTTTGTTTTCTTTCCCTCTTCATTGTTCCATTTCTTTCTTCTGTCTTCCTTTTTTTCTTTCTTTCCTGTTTTCTTATTCCTCTTTTCTTTCAATTTCTCCTCTTTGAGTTATATTTAGAATATACACCTTCCAAACGTTCATTTATAGAGGGAATGTTTTGATAAAGTTTAGTTCTGTATGAGAATACATTAGTATAATATTTGCAAATTAACAAATTGAAAAATCAATCAATAAATAAAATAAAACGAATATATATATATATATATACATACTTACATATATATGCACTTACACACACGCACACACACACACACACACATACACACACACACATATATATATATATATGAATATTTGTAGAGATGAGCCACATTTGGAATAAATAATTCAAATTCTCCACTTTAACTTCAAACGTTCAATTTTAGGGACACTCCCTTGATGAATCGTGAGTGTGTGAGTGCAATTTTCTGTGTGTGTTGTTGGGAACGCTTCTTTCAGTTCCATGATTTTGCGTTAGAGAACATTAGTATAACACAAAATGTACCGTCTCTGCTCTTCTTCCAAATATTCAATTTTGGAGAGAATTTTTTTGATGAAATGTACTTCTATTGCTTTTCAGCATTGAAGATTGTCCCGTGCACATTTGTAAAAGGGAAAAAATTATAATTTTCCGTCACTTCATATTTCCAGATGCTCACTTAATGGAATCTTGCGTAATTCTTCTTGTCGGATATGTTGCCTGTGGACTTTTGCACGTTGGCAGAAGGAATTATTTGTTTCACCAATGTAACTTACTTTGCAGTTTGGGCAAGTAATGCAGAGTATGAGGATTTGCGTTTTGCAGTTCACATCCTCATTAATTTTGAAAAGAGATCCACTCTTGAATTTTTGAATGATAAATATAGATAGATTGACAAGTAGATATCAAGGACCTTCCTTCTTGTTTCCCAATATTAGTTCTTCTCTCTTTTTTCTTTGTTTTTTTTTGCTTACATTTTATGATCATGTTTATTTTTGGTCTACTTATGTTATATTAAACCCGTCACAAACATATTCTAGTCACATTCAGATTTACCAAAATGTTCAGCAAGATTCATTCATTCTGTACGCAACTCTAGATCTGACCGATATGCTATTCTCAAATTTTCGAATACACATTGACGGTTGTGAAGTTTACCTGATCCATCGCAGTCGGTTACGTTGATATATTGAGAACTTTTATACAACTAGCTCCTTTTAATTGAATAAATTAACGTATTTATAAAATGTATTGGAGTATTTGTAAATTAGCTATTATTTATTAACAAAAATGTAATTTATTAAGGAACATTTCGCTTTCATTTTTGGTTATACTATAATCTCAGTAATAGAAAACTAGAAAACTAAATCTCATAAAGGATAGAAATATTGCTTTGCGTGAATTACAAAATTACTGTAAAATACCCGTACTTTATTTTGTAACAGCTCTCCGGGTAAAATCAGCTTTGCATACATATTATATTGCATAACATTGCTTAAAATTATCCGATATATGTATACGTATCATTACATTACGCTATATGTTTAACTAAGCCGATTCGCAAATCTACTGGGACTGGTGACTACATTTTGTGAAATTATAATCGGTAAATTATGCATGATAGACTCAAGATCGACCATTGGAAGGAATTTCATGACTTAATACATTAAATGATAGCTTAAGACATGATAGAAAAATCCGCTCATGAACATTGCTGTGAGCAAAATATTTGCAAAAATCACATGGTCTCCAAATTATGGTAAAAAACATGACTTCGTGACATTTATTTCAATTTGTATATGCACGGATCAAGAATATAATAAAAGCAGTTTTAAATCTGAAATATTACCAGTCAACTGTAAGAATTACACGTTCAGAAAAATGTGCCATCCTAATGATCTTCTCAGCTCCAAGGGAATGAGCATGTTATATTTCGGTAATAGCAAGTAAGGAATAAGGAAAGAACAGTCAGAAAACAAAGAGACAAGTTTATCGACAGTATGGTTATTTCCCTCCTCCTTTCGCTGCTTTCCACATCCATGACAAGTTATCTTACCACTGTGATCCACCCACGTAACATGTTCAGTTCTTTTGTTCTACTGTTCGCGTCAAGTTTACAATTTCTCCGTATATCCATTGATTAATACGGATGTTGTGAATTTTTGACTCTGTTTCAAAAGTCATTTATTTCCGTTTCTCACAGCCGGAGAATGAGGAAACTGGAAACTTTTTCAACCGTACGGCTAATTTTTTTTTTATCCCACAGTCTTCCCCACATCTCTCCGGCTCCGTTCCACAGAAATTGCAAGAAGTTAGAATTTCCAGATCAGATTTTGGCAGCTTGCATCGTCTTTCTCTAACCTTTGACATGCGTCTTGAGTGAACCTTTCTCGATAGTTCCGTACCTTACTTTTAAACTCGGTGCCCTGTCCTGATTGTTATTCACTATCGCCAGGTTTGGGATCACTATTTGCCAATCTTCACACAACATCGTATCCATTTCACGACAACTTGACAAATGTTCGGCCATCGACATTTTGAATAAACAGCATTTCATCCTTCACGATACCACCAGGCTAATTTTTCTCCGTCAGCAACGCCACTGAAATGTATTTCAACCAGTTTATATATGAAAGTTTCAAATGCCAGATTTCTTGATATTTCAACATCCTTTTCCGTCTCAAGTACAGTAACCAGCTCATTGCAAAATCCTGCTTCCTTCAGTGTATGTCTTACACCGTTTTTACCACTGCACGTCCAGCTTCCCATGATTATTTTCGCACTAGCTCAACTTTTGCCGCTGTAAGTCCATTACTTTCTTACAGCGTTACAGCTTTTGTCATAATGTCATTTTCTTCTTATATGAAGCTGTGAGGCATAATTTCTCGGCGTACTAAACTTTTTTCAGAAGGATTTTCCTGCATGTACTTTGACAGTGCCTCGCACTATTGTTTTCAGCTCAGTATGCGTGCACTATATAAATATCATGAACTTTCCGTATTTTCGCATCGTTGGATTCAATTTCTGTGGACTTTCTAAAAACTTGCATGACTTGAACTAACTTGAACACTTGCACATAATCTGGAACTTGTCTTTAGCTTGCACCTAGTTAGGGATTTTTGTTCCTTGCCCTTTCATGTATTTATTCAATTTTCTTTGCATTTGCATCATGGTTTTGTATATGACTTAATTTTTAAGTTTTCAGGACATCTATTCACGTACATATTGTTTTATGAGTATTCTGTCTAATGTTTGCACACATGCTTGCATGCCTTCACCCAGTTATACACATGCACCATATACCATACTTTTGGGTTGCTTTCTCATGCTCAACACGCACTTGTAAGACACAACATACCTCTATTAGACACCTGGATGGTCATGTTAGAAATAGAAAGTTGCCCTCTGCCTCAGTCACGCTACATACTTGAATGATCTCCCTTACAAGAAAGGTTATAGAGTAACCTCCATTTCTAAGTTTTTCGAAGCATCTGTGTCATGAGACGTGATTCTTAATTATTCAAGAAGCTAAGCGTTTCTCATGGAACTTTCTAGAATGTCTAACGTTCCATTAAAAAAATCAGATTGCTAACCCACCTCTTCGCTTTTTAGTCGATTAGACTGAAAGCCATTCACACCATTGCTATGTCCGTCTATTTCTCTACACCACATAACTGAAAACTACCACTTAGCAGTTATTTCTATATTTTCTATCTCCGAACTTTCTTGCATAGATTGCTTCATTCACCTAGATTCTACATTTTGTAAATATGTAGTAAACATATAGTTTTTGAATTTATTCTTCATCTGTATGTGAACTATTGTAATAACGTACACGCAGTTACACTAACACATTGTACTCACTATACATTACCACCATATATATATATATATATATATATATATATAACGGGAACGTTTATGTAAATAAAGAAAATACGAAGGCAGGTGGAGTACAAACAAACTCATGTATTAGTATAGCGCTCAGGAATAGAAATAGAAAAAGTCTTTTACGTTTCGAGCCTACGCTCTTCGACAGAAAGATACACAGAAAAAAAACTAGGAGAGAAAAAATACGTGTAGGAGCTAACGATCTATCATAAAGAGATAAGAGATAGATAGATATATAGATATATAGATAGATAGATATAGATAGATAGATAGATAGATAGATAGATAGATAGATAGATAGATAGATAGATAGATAGATATAGATAGATAGATAGATAGATAGATAGATAGATAGATAGATAGATAGATAGATAGATAGATAGATAGATAGATAGATAGACGAATAGATTAGATATACAACGCACTTCTTCCAGTTTTCGTCAACCAAATACATTGAAGAACTGTATTCGGCCCGAGTCTAGATTAGAAGACAGTATTCCGAATTACCATGCAGGGATTTAACCTACAGCCCTGTGGCTGAAAATCAGCCAGGGCTGCGCTTATATACTTTTTTTCATTGTCATGCTTTTGAAATATGTCCATTTAATAAGCTGTACTAAACCCTTTCTATATTTCATTGCTTAACATAAAATAAAAACCAAATTATGGAATGATATCGAAACACTGAATCCTGATTACCATGTTACTAGTTAGAAAACGTGTATCTAAGATTTATAAATGTATCTTCCAGATCAATATTCTACTAGTATTCGAAATAAAACTCACACGTTTATTTTATTTCCCATGCATTTCTTTTAGTTTCCAATTAATATATATCACATATTGCCAGAGTATTGTGGAAATCCAGCAGAGATTGAAAGAAAACTATTCTACATACATCTAAAATTATATTTACTATGGTCAAATTCATGTATTTAAAATATTGAAAGGAAAGCGACAACTTTCAAAGACATAATATCAAAATCAGAGAATTTAAGCGACGTTCGGGGGGACAAATATATATATGGTGGTTGGTAAGCAAGCTACTTCTCACACAGCCACTCCATATCTACATATATATATGGAATTGTCATAGTAAAAAGTAAACGATAGGAAATATCACAGCTTTTTGTTTGTTCACTGTACTTCATCCAAAAATGCTCGGACATATATAGACTACAAATCTATGCAGTTTAAATAATGCAAAGCACTTCGAAGAAACTCGACGTCTTTGTTAACTTGACAACTATTAAACCTACCTGCATTTCATTACCTGATATATGGTAGATAGATAATATGTCAAGAATTGTCAATAATTTGAGAGGTGCCACAGTAACAACAATTCAGTAACATCTAGAACTAATCGCAACTAGAAAGTTTTTTCTTTAAATACAGAACAGGAAACTGTTTACATTGCAATGCATTTTTGCTGTTTATATCTTCAAAAGGAATCCATTTTCTATAATCCGCACTGAAATGGCAGCTAGATATCAATGAAACCATTACAATATCTATCCGTATAACAGGTCTCTGTGTAACATTGTCTTTGTATGAAACAGACAGTTCTGTTTCTAAAAGAGAAATATATTTAAAGCGAAGAACGTTAGTGATGTAATTTTTCACATTTTGCTGCAATATTCGAGTTATAATTGACGGAGTTACTCGCTTGAATATAACAAGTAGAATGCTATAAAATGCACAGGAGAAATATTCCATCACACCCTAAGTAACTATCTAGTAAATGTGAGCGTGCGTATGTGTGTGTGCATGTGTCCTATTGTGTGTATGAGACGATATGTGTGTGAGAGAGTGTGTGTGTGTGTGAGAGAGAGTGAGAGAGAGATAGAAAGAGATACTATGTGTGTGTATGTGAGTGTGTGTTATATGCAATATATCAATGTATCTTAGATATGAAGGTGTCTGTAAACATTTTTTTTTCTGAACAGAAATAAAGAAGCAGTAGACAAGTGTAATGAATTTCATATTTGTTAATATTTTGAGACTATATTATATCCCGTGTTGGTTACACAATATCGAATATATGCCTACGTAACGCTGCTAATAAATAGTCTCATTTGACGTTAACATTTGTTTCAATGAGTGAAAAACCCAGCTTCTTTTCTTATTTAATAAGTACATACATTTCAATATTTTATGAAGACCCAAACGCACAAGAACGATTTGGAAAAACCTTTTTTGATAATCCATCGATATAAGATTGAGGAAAATTGCGGCTGTCTATAACATCGAGTGTTATCCGAAATCTGTGAGCGTTTATCTATTAGGTTATTAAAACAATATACTCTTAACACTTCAGTAATTTTCCAATTGAATAAGTTACAAAAATACATATAAATCAATCTGTGCCATATGCATAGGCTCTAAACATGTGTGACTTAAAGATCAATGCCCCGATAATGCAAAATTACTGAAAGAACCCTGATACTATATCAAATCTGTTCCAGCAAATACCACATTTTCTATCGAGACACATATTGCGAATAAGTAGTTAGTGTTATATACTGTTCTAGTTCTTGTATTCTACACTGTTTTTACACAGTTTTGGATGAATTTTATAGATATATTCCGTAGCATAAAATAGCATTCAAACTTAATACTTTTAACGCATAATTATCATACAAACATATATGTATATGGTTATACATTGTATGCATCTGCTTCTCTCTATATGTGCGTATATGTGAATGGGATGATAGTGTGTGTATGTGTGTAGCGTGTACATATATAAAGATAAAAGTACATATGTATGTGTGTACGTATATACAGTGAATTGTATGTTTATCAACTTGCTAAGTGTTACATAAAATTTCTATCTGAACATACGGGTGTATATATTCGCCCACAAACACATTATATTTCAAAGCTAGTACTGAGGGTAAGACACAGACTTTCAACACAAATCTATCTTTTAATTTCCAAACAAATCTAACTTCTCACACCGGTGTATACATACCTGATTGAATAATGACAAGCATTAACAATACTAATCCCTATTTTTTTTTAATTCAATATATGTAAGTTAAGCTTTTATCCTATTCAAATGCTAATGACATCTATCCAATGTCAACAATGTATACTTTACTCTACTTTTTATTTTTATTTTATAAATATCTGAATAATTTTTTCTTCCTTTTCTTCTATATTTATAATTTCTTTTTTCAGTTTTTTATCGTTGCTTGTCATTTCGTTACTTAGCCCGTCCATAGTGCTTTCATGTAATTACAGAGGGAGAACGAAATGAGAGAGAAAGATGACAGACAGAGAAAAGACGGGGGGAGGAAAGGGAAAACGAAGGAGAGAGAAGCGTCCATGTCATGAGGTGGTTTGAAGGGAAAGAGAAATAAGCTGAGAGAAAAGAAAAGAAAGATAATGTGAAGAGTGAGATACAAAGAGGGAGATAGAAAAAAACTTGGAGAAAAAAAGTAGAGAAAACGTCCATGACATGAGGTAGGGTCAACGTAATATTTATTATGTGTTTCAAAATGTTAGTTGAAGTTAGTAATATAGAGGAGGAAGTTAACAAATGTAATATTAGCAGAGGGGTGAAGTTCTGATGGTGTGGTCACAGAAAGGCGCAGAGAGAGGAGAAGGGAGAAGAGGGAAAGAGAGTGGGAGACAGAGATATGATGATGGTGGTAGTGGTGGTGATGGAGGTGGCGGATAGAGAAAAGTGTATGTTTTTTTAAAATTGAACTAAGTTTTTTGTATATCACCTATCAATAAACGCATGCGCATACATGCAAATCCGTGGAATATTCACGCTTACTTACGCGCCAGATACATGCAATTTAACTAAAGGTTGTATCCTATGTACGGTGATATATGTATATTTCTTTGTTCATGGGAAAAAAATATTGATTCTAAATATTGCGAACGCTTCTCCAGTAACAATTTCCTATTTGAAACAAAAGGAAGAATTACATTCGGCTCCGTGGAGAATTATAGTTCAATATAATGTCTGTCAACATCATTCGTGTTCTAAAAAATTACAACACATTAGGTTCAAACTTATATCCATGTCAAGTATATTCGGGCGTAATTCTTTACTTTCCCTACGAAACTAAAAAAAATAAAGCATGTGAGTATTTCCTTTCCACATATGTCAAAACATTGTTACATATCCTAATTTCTGAAAGCTGTCATATTCTTAGCTGTCAGCTAATGATACATCCAGCATGACGTATGATTCACACAATTCTTAATTCTAAGATCAAAATAGAGATTATAATACAACAGAAAAGATAATTTCGCAACCACGAAAGCTAAGAATATAGTAAATAGAGAATAGGAAATTTAGAATTTCAAATCCATACAAAATAAATGTGGAAATATAAATATATATTAAAATGCCTAAATGCACTGGAAAAAATACATTACAAACAGATCAAAGACTTCGCACATTTCCTCGAGTTTTCTATAGTGTATTAACACACTCTTTTGCACGCACACACATTCGATCGCGTACACTCGGGCGGGCACACACTCATACACAGAAATTCCCCCTACGCTTAGCCAATAGAGACATACATCTTGCACACATTCATAAATGGATATAGATGTTCATAATATATAGAGAGAGACAGAGAAAGAGTGAGAGAAAGAGAGAGATAGAGAGAGAGCGTGTGTGTATGCGATGCGCGTGCGCAAGTGTGTATATAAAAGTGTGCACATGTCCAATTGTACATGAATATATATACATATATATATATCCAAATATATATATATATATATATATATATATATATATACACACATATATAAACACACATAAATGCGTTTATACACACTCATACACATCTATCTATATGTGTGTTTGTGCGTGTGTGCATGCTATAGCTGACTGTGCGATATATATTGTTTCAACGAGGAGTGTACATTCTATGTGTAATATAATATGTTGGGAAACAATGTTATAATATCCAGATATTCAAAGATTTGACTAAATAATGGTTTATCTGGAATATAATGTAAACTAAGTGCAAGGTTTCTCACCAAGTAATTCTATTGTCGTCTGCAATATAGAGTGAATATAAAGCAAATAAAACTCACCTTTCTTTTCATCCGAATTCTAACCAGCCAATGAAGTTTACATTATTCCATTAAATCTGCTTTCTCCGCTGTCAGCTAACTTGAGTGGTTTAACTTCCTGAAATTTGTCTTAAGATCATATGTAGTATGTTAAGTGCATTTCCCTATGTTTCCAGCCCATCTCTATTTCCTAACACTTCATGTATGTTGTAAGAATGCGAATGACATGTCAAGAACTAGTATATAAAAGAGGCTAACTGATAGATAAGTAAATAAATATATAAATTGATGTCGAGTGATTTTTATCTCCACAAGTAACTTTTGAATTTTATCGCAGTATAGAATAAACTGAATGAAGTTTTGTCAATATTTCTTAGTTAACTGTAAAACGTTGGTTCGCGTAAATTTGGTTTTCCCTGTAGCAAGAAACGCATCAATTGTAATAGCGAATGATAACTAAATATTATGATATTGCTTATAACTACTTCTAATGTTCATTATTATCTTCGTATAATTTTATAACTGTGTGAAAAAGATTACAATGTCAATAAAATAAATACACAAAATCAGTATTGAGCATTTCATGGACAAAGACTCTTAGCTGAACATAGAGTTTTTAATATTACGTTTCTTCTAAAGTTAACCAACAGCTAAATTTTCAAATCAACTCCTGCTTTGCTTCAACTGCAAGATTTTGCAATTCATTCCAACAAGTATCAAATACAATATACGGTGTCAAAGTGTTAGTCAGGCAGTATAACATACCATGGTAAGGTGGCAAGCTAGGAGAATCATTACCGCGCTTGATGAGAAGCTTATTGACATTTCGGTTCAACATATAACTCCAGTCCATGAGTCCATGCAAAGAAAATAATACTACAAAGTCATGTTCATATATAAGGGAAGCAACAAATTTCGCACTTAACTAAAGATTGACATCAATGGGTGTTTAACCTCTACAAATAGACCACTAATTGTATTGACCCCAGCGACACTCAAGTACATAAAGTAAAAAGCGAATAAGATATACAACTGCCACAGTGCATTTTGGCCGACAATCTCTGTGAAACTATTTATTATTTAGAGTTCGAAATCGAAACTGAATACGAGTATTTTCTGCAAACAGGGCAATATCATCTATAAATTACAGAGCAGAATAATTTAGAGAAAAACCGACGTATAGAAAGATGCGTACAAAACACCAGGAATTGCTTTTGAATGCATACACAGCCGAAGAGTTATAGAAAGCTTAAACTGGAAAGCGGCGAGCTGGCAGAAACTGGAGCACGCCGCGCGAAATGGTTAGCTGTATTTCGTCTGTCTTTACGTTCTGAGTTAAAATTCCGCCGAGATCGCCTTTGCCTTTTATCCTTTCGGGGTCGATAAATTAATTACTAGTTACATACTGGGGTCGATCTAATCGACTGGCTCTCTCCTCAAAAATTTCGGGCCTTTTGACTCGAGTAGAAAAGAAAGATCAAATTGGAAGGAAACAGGTTGAGGTATAGCGGTTATTGACTATTGGTAAGTTAATAGAAATAAAGAAAAGAAGATTACGATTTTATCTGGAGAGAATTATGAAATTTTTCGTACGGATGTGAGAAGACGTAGTGAATATTTATTTAGTATAGCACAAAGGAGGAAATTGGGATATTAGGGGGAAATGATTTTGTTGAAAGCGCTATACAGTGTTCTTCATAAACAGAAATGAGAAGAGAAGCGATTAGGGGTGAGGATTTTGTTTGTTTATAATGTTACTGAAGAAAGAGTTGACATGAATTAGCACCGAGGATAATTTTGATCATAGCATTGAGAAATAAACATGACTGTTCACCCAATGTAGAATATGCCTCTCTATACATGGGACTATACATAATATTATAATTGAACGAAAATGTATGTATTTAAATGTATATAAATCTATAGACATGATAATATTTCTTCAATAAATAACTTTAGCTTTTTACCAGCGTTTTGCATGTAGAGAAACAAAAGAATCGACTGATAATCCTACAAATATTCCTTTACAAACCAGCAGGTAAATAAAACCCACCGAACTGCTATAGTAAAGAAACAAATTTATTCTGTAATTGGAGTGGCATACAAATTTGATGCCAAAGATAATATTTGTACCGACTTCAATAACGTAATTAGCAGCTGGATCTCCGTCGGTTACGAGGATGTGTGTTGCAGCTGAGTAGAAAACATAAGCATGTATATACTTAACGGAGTTCTCGGCGAGATTCAGCGTGACACATAATGTAGTCCTTTGGTTCACTAGTACAACGTATTTTCCTAGCGGGGTACCCTGGAGCAACGTAAAATAAAGTGACTTGCTCATGGACACAAAGCGCTGACTTCATGATCGTGAGCTGAATTTCTTAAAAGTAAGTTACGTGCCTTCACACCTAATGAGATTAGCTAGATCGTCATTTTACCACTTCTACTGCTGCTTTGGGACATACGGCAGCAAAACTCAAATTTAGTTGATTATGTTGTGTAGTAGATGAAAAATGATCTCGTTTGTATTTGAGGTGAGATCAGGAAAATGGTAACAAAATATGTTTGTATAGTTCTAGTATAGAAGAAGAACACTAAAGTTACGGAAATAATATATAGGGGTACAGAACTTTATATAACACTAGGTAACAATCCAAGTTAAAATGAAGAAATATGATTTGATATCAATGCTATGAAGCAAAAACAATGGCGAAAATGTTGAAAGATAATTGGGAAACCAATGTGCAGAACTACTTATTTACAATAAATATCATTTCTTGATATAATTAATATTATATAGATGTTTGCAGTAACTGGTAATGTTGAAACGTAAAAATAAAATAAATCAAAACACTGATCCACAACAAGAAGAACATCAAATACAAATAATAACGTACATATTATTTTCGTGTTGACAAAGCAATTATGACTTGTAATATGCAATACGAACGGAAATAGCCTGCACAACATTCTGCCCTACGACAAAAAAATTAATTCTTGAATCGAATGTTGACATGTGCCGGACATGTCATGTGAAGCGTCAAATATAAAACAGAAAATCCATCAGTGGGATGTTCAAGTACCAATCTTTTATCTTTTATCTTTTACTGGTTTCATTCATGTAACTGCAGCAATGCTAGGTCACCGCCTTGAAGGTTTTTAGTCGACCTAATGTATCCCAAGTCTTTTCTTTCGTTTTAAATCTTATTCTATCGGTCTCTTTTGCCAAACAGCTAAGGTACTGAGACATAAATACACGAACACCGGTTGTCATGTGGTGGTGGGGGAAAGCACAGTTAGAAAGACACACATTCAGTGATATATACATATATATACAAGAAGATTCTTTTAGTTTCGGTCCACGAAAGCCATTCACAAAACATTAGTCCGCCTTGAAACTCTTTTCCAAGTTGCCAAGCAGTGTCACTGGACCCAGAACCATGAGGTTGAGAAGCAAGCTTCTTTCATATGGATTTGCCATACAGGCATTACAGAGAGGGGACAGAGATAAACATAAAGTGTGAAGAAGCTTTTACGTTTTAAAAATTTCAAATCAATCGGATAAAAACTGTATCGATGAAATATGCAATAAAAATTTTAAATTTTGAATAAATCATTGCGTTCCGCAATGAGGAACGTTGAAAGAAACGCATCCGGCCATCTGGGTAGAACCTTTACTTTTTAGCCTGCCCTCACTTACCTGGTATCAATTGCACCCAGCTTGCTCATCACAGGCTTCCATCTTTTCACAAACATATCTCGTGACAGACACCTTCAGTCTGAGCTTTCTACCGAGGTGATAACTAAAAAAGTTAACCATGCCTGGCCAGAGACAAAGATACCTGTCTCTATACCTTTCACACCCGTCTTCCATACTGTTTCTTTCAGTTTGGCTACTACCTTCCTGTGAAGGAAAGGATGTGGCACCATCTCGATGATAGACTCAGCTGATGATAGACTCAGCTGACTCAGCTGTACGCTTCCCATTACTCACAACAGTTGTTCGACAAAAGCTATCAATCTATATAACTCCAGACACTCTACGAATGCGTGCAAGACGGTTCCCTATCTTGCCACATTTTAGGATGAGCGTGAAGGTTTGTAAACTGTCCTGCTTGGTCTCTGTAGCAACCATGACATGTATATCGTGTGGTCTGAGGTTGTCGAGGAAACATATTTGCTTCCACTTCGACCTCAGAAGGCGCACATTCAGACAACCAATGCTAAGTGCAGTCACAACATAAAAAGTAGAGGTTCTACTTACACTTCACGGGCGACGTTGGGGCTGACCTCACCATACGTAAGGCAGGCACTTACTTCTCCTCCTTCTCCAAATACTTCGGAAGGTTCCCAAATCTGCCGATGGCCGTCGGGTGTCTTTCCTTCAACTGCTTGAATAGTGTTTCCCCTATCCTGGCACCCTTTTCGGAAAGTTTTGTACTTCGATAAAAGCTTGACGCTTTGGTGGTTCACAATTATTTCGTCTGTCCATTTGTCTCTGGTGTCAAATTCCACCGACACCTTAATGGCACAGTCATCTCTTTTTCTTTTTTCTGTTATTGGCTGTGCTTTCTCGTTTGTTTTTGTGGGGAAAATGGATGGGGACGGTGTATAAGTTCGTTTACGAACTACTACATAATCCCCCTTGACCACTTCCATGGTGTTGTCCGAGGGAGCTGTACTTATTCCGTCAGGTGCCAACGAGGTTGTGGTATTTTTACTTGTATCGCGGTTTGTGTATGCAGTGATTAGCTTCTTGTGGTGCTACGTTTAGGGGCCAGCATTGCAGTTGGGGGAGTGGGAATGTTTACTTTGGTGGTATCTGGTATATGCGTGGATTTGGGGAATATTTTGGGGTTCATGCAGGGCCTGGTGTCTGCGCCATTTTTCTATCTTTTCCTTTTCTTTTTCTTTCCTTGTTTCGCGAGTGTGGACCTTTTCCCCACATTCATAGCAGGTGGGTTTTTTCCTTCCACCAGCATTCTAAGGGCCCCACTCTCGCCTCCGAGCTTCCTTTTAGGAAGCTCCTGAAGGTCTTGCTACCCCCTCTGTACAATTACTGTAATATTCCGCCCGAGCCAATTCTGGTGGCGGAAGAACATGTACTTTGCAAGAATTTTACACGATCCGTCCTGTTAAACAACAGGGTGGCCATCACTTCCTTCGGGTCAACCCTCGGTGGTACTTCTGTCACCTTCACACGGGAGGTCCGCCTTCCCATGTATGTTGGGAGTAGTACCACCTCCTTTATCTTCAGGGGACACACGGAATGCCATTTGGCTAACGCTTCACTAGAAAAACGAACATCAACTGTACCGTATGCCCGTCTAATTGCAAAATAAGCTACGTCTTTCCATATCGGGGACAGGCATTTTTCAATTTTCTCTTTTTCGAAGTGTTTAAATCTTCTGTTTTGGGGGAGGAAGTATTTAAACATTACGGTCCGTTTTTCTGTGTCAACCATACTGGAGGAGGATGATATTTTAACATCAGCGCCTTCCTCTTTCATTCTTTTAAATACACCTTCCAGCTGATCGACAGGAATGTCGATAATTTTCGGTTACCACCGTGGCAACCACCGAACACTTTTTCACACTTTTCTTGCTTACTCTCTACGAGAGTACACCTCCCATGTATAATTTCAACCGTTATTCTTCGGTTGAAATTAATTTCAAAAGTAAATTACTCAAATTAAATAGTTTCCCACAAAAATGAGAAATAAAATTGTTTTCTCTTCAAGCGGACAGCAGTTCACTAACAATATTCAAATCCCACCACCATTAGTGTGAAGGCCACAAAAATTTGTCCAAAAAGACTATACACAGTTTGACAAAATAACGATCATAAAAATGCCACAATGGCCAACAAATACTAGTCAACAATTCCTTCTCCTTTATTTATTCCCCTGAAAAACCGGGAAATAATTCAACAATGTTCAACAATAAACTTTAACGTTCAACAAATAATAATGAAAAATCCAAACGTTAATCCAACGTTTTCAACAACAGCAAAACTGCTTACCAGCAGCGAAAAGAACACGTCCGACAAAAATGAAAGGTACTTAGGAAATTATTAAAGCCATATAAATTACACTTATAAAATATGATCTTCTTATGTTATAGAACACAAACTAACATGTGGAAAGATGCTTTCCACATTAATAACAACATTATTCAAGTTAAAAGAGTATCTGCAGCAATACATATGTCTACACATGCGACTATGCTATGCTGTACATAAAAAAAACACAATAAACTACCTGATATATATTTATTATATTAAATTGAGATGAGTTGAATGAGATTCTTGAAGCTTTTTATACACTACGCTACGTTACATTTTATGATTAAGAAACACAAAAATATTTACAATTCTGAGAGAATGATAAGCGACAATTGCCTGAAATATGACTTTAAGGGAAATAGTGTCAAACGACAGAGTGGTAGAGGACTATGGTAGAAAATATCTAATTGTCTCGTAACATTTTTACAAATCGCAGAACAGAAACTAGATTATTTTCCATATAGAATAAACTGCTGCAGATTTATTATTAAATACACCTGTCAAACTGTACGGTTTTTCAAAATGCCAACTAGTTTCCTCTGGAGAATTTCTTTTCTGAAGGATAACAATAAATATAAATGAAAATGTTACATACACCTAAGAATAAATATATGTATGTGTTTTTGTGTTGATGTACATATGTATATATAGATATATATATACATACATATACATACATATAAATGTGTATGTAAACGTGTATGTGAGTGTTTAGTTTATGTCACACACCTGCACACACATATACACTCGCATATACACATTCATACACACATATATATGTATGTAGATACGCATGTCTATATATATAATTATTTCTGTTCACCTGAGAATGGAACACCCTCAAGGATTCTATTTACCAGAACTCTTTTTCGTTATGACTCTAGAGAATATTATCTTCCCACATTACCATTCTCAATTCCCTCTTGGTCACAGTAAAACGGAACATAGACTTTTATCTTAGCTTTAGTTATTGATTATCAGATTATACCGTAATCGTCTTACATGCTGTCAAATTGTACTTTTATTTCACTGCTTAGGTTTCATTTAGACGCCGAGTGTATATTTGTTTCAAGTGACGAACGAATACCTCTGATTTAATTATGGACATGTTAGTGTTATTTAAACTTGCTTAAAATAAATAAAGATAAGTACCTTCAGAATATAAAAGCTTATACTATTTTAATCGCATAAGCTCGCACATTCTGTAGCTTGCATTAATCTAACAGTGTCACAAAGAAAGAAATAAACATAAATATACAAAGGAGTTACAGGTAAAATAAAATATACTCTCCAAAAGAACAAGACAATGCATTCTAAGCTCCATATCACCAGATATTCATAAACAGCAACTAGATAAGATCACTTATCTTAATATTTTATTTTAATTCGAATTCGAAAACTGTTCTGTCGTGGAAACTAATTGAAAAGAAAACATGCAAAACGTGCACACAACATCTATATTTGAGATATTACATTACATAATATGCATAACAATATATACGTACACAAACAGAGACAATATCAACAGAACATAATATTATCTACGACAATGAACACTTTTAAAGTATTCATCAATGAATTCTGGAAATTTTGTGAATCTTTGTTGAACTTAATATTATGAAGACGATAAATATTCTTTTGTATGATCGAGACACAGACTTCACATAAATGTAAAAAAGTGTTTGCTGCACTTCAATATGTTTTTCCTCTTAGTGTAGAAAGTGCGACAAATCTGATCGTGCAACTCTCATCAAATATACTCCATTCGCAACCAATGCCTTTTCTATTTACACGGTTTAGAAACATATGGATATTGTTTCTTTAATACAGATACGAAACCGTAAATATACATGTGTTGGAAGAGTATATATATATTGATATATATATATATAGATATATAATATACACAGACACACACATATCCACATAGATGTCAGGATTCCATACGTGAGTAAATTTATATATTTATTAGAATTTTATCGGCAGTTATTTCAAGATAAAACCTGCTTGTAGTGTGTCAAATAAACCAGTAGGTGTCTGATAATAAGATATGCGATTGTAAATATATCATTGATTTCTGGAAGGGAATGGAAGAGGATATGTATGATATTCTTCTTGAGGAAATAAACTCTGAGGAACTAAGTTGTGTAAAGCAGGACCGAATATCTTCGGTCATGACTTGGGCGTGGCTACAAATATGAAGACAGGCAACAGTTAGCGTTCGCTCCAACGGCAATTGTTTGTCCTGAATATTATTTCAGTGCAGTGATGGAAGCAACGCATAAATGATGATGATTGATCCCTGAAAAGCTAAAGTTGTTATCCATGAAGATTGTAATTCGGTTTGTTATTACAATACTGTAGAAGAAACGTAATGCATAAGTGTTACTTATGCTAATAGTATATGAAAATGCAGAGCAGAATATGCGTGGTGTCTTGAGTATGCCTGGCCAAAAAATGATGTGGATATTTTTTGTTTGTTTTCAGAAGAGGTGGGGAAAAGTGCAGCGTCGTATTATACCCGTCGCCCCCCTCCCGCCTCAAACAATAAATAAATGAATAAATATAAATAAAACGTGTTTCTAAGACAGTGAAATGTAGCAGAAGTGTTGTGATGTGAACGCTGATGTAGAGAATAAATATCTTAGGATTATCCGTACGTAGCAACAGTGAAGTAGTTACGCTTATAATCCAGGTTAAACTTCCTTAGTCACCCTATTAATCAAAGTATCTCTATTCTTACTCTTTTCTCTTTTACTTGCTTCAGTCATTTGAGTACGCCCATGCTGAAGCACCCTCTTTTAGTCAGTCAAATCGCCCCAGGACTTATTATTTCTAAGCCTAGTACGTATTCCATCGGTCTCTTTTGCCGAACCTATATGTTACGGGGATGTAAACACACCAGCATTGATTGTTAAGTGATTCTGGAGGGAAAAACACACACACAATCAACACACACACACACACACACACAACCACACACACACACACATATATATATATATATATATTATTATATATATATATATTATATATACATATATACGATTTTGGTCGACCCGAGGCTATAGTAGAAGACACTCTGCCCAAAGTGCCACGCAGTAGGACTGAACCCGGAACCACACAGCCACACCTGCGCCTGTTTAAAATTGTTTCGAAATTGTTTGTGGATGAAGTTGAAAATCCTTATATTTTCTATATGACAGACACAATGACAATATCTGATAACTGAATGGAGAATACTGGTATGTGTATGTTTGTGTGTTTGTGTATACTTACGATATACGAACAGGAATCAAATATATTTTTTAAAATCATATCTTCAAGAAGATAAGTGAGATTCTTTCTTTCGATGCTAACATACGTGTGTATGTGTATGTGTGTGTACTGTGCGTGTGTGCGTGTAATATACCTACATATATACTACAAGGAATAATATTTGTCTTTTCCAATACAAAAAAAAAGGGTTTATAGGACTGCAAAAGAAAGTGCTCAAACATAACTGATTTGAATATAAAGAAGCATTGGTTATAGAACAAACATTAACTTTGGGTCGACGACTTTACATACAACACTACCCCGCAAACATTTAATGATATATACGCCTAAGATTAGAGATGGAAACCTGTTGCTCCCACCGGGTGTATCGAACCCCAGTAAATAGAGATGTGAAGAAGTGAATGTGGGAAACCTGACAAGTACTGTTAGTACAAAAATTAAGGTTAGGGATGGCCCTGGGAAATCATGTAATTGTTGAAACCCTGGATTATGTCCCCTTCATGGGTACTGTCTAATTACTAATGCAATTTATAAATGCGTTGTTAAGGATGAGGATAATTTAGATAAGTTTTATATAGGTATTACAGTAAATTTTAAGGCTAGGTATAGGACTCACATGAGCTCGTTGAAAAATACTGTAGCTCTACCATGCTTGCATATTATATACACGATCTAAAGAGGAATAATAAGAGTTATTCTCAGGAATGTTTCGTTATTTCGAGAGCCACTTACTTCAGAGTAAATATATATATAAGTGTAAGTTGAGAGTGTAAAAGAATCATTTCCCACCCTTAAGTCGTTTGAACCAAAAACTATGAAGAGATTTACTAAGGTGATCCCTTTTTGCAATCATAGGTTTTCGTCCACCTATTTGAAAGTGTATAGAAATATAAGTAGATATAATAAAATTGTTTAGCGTTACGGGGATTTCAAGGCGATGAGGTGAATTTCTGTGAACTACAGCCACCTGTGTGTTTAGTAGTATACGTTTTTTTTTTTTTAGAAAATTTGGACTGGTCCACTAATGTGATTTTTTCTTTTAAATTATATAAGCTTTCCATAAAAGTATGAACTTTTCTTAAGAAAAATGTTGATCTGTTCGTTCTCCTGTTTCATGTTTATCCTGATGGGGGAGGGGATCATCGCCGTGTTGCACTTTAGTGCAAATATACTGTGGCGGTGAGCTCCTAAAGTGGCCATAGATATATGTGAATGTTGAATTTGACCTGTGAAGTCTGGTCATTATGAAATTTTGGACGTACATGTGTGGAGGGAGTAAAATACTTTTTTCAAGATCTATGAACTATGGACTTACTTGTATCAGGGAAGTAAAAGACTTTTTTCAAATATTTTTCAAATATGCTTTTTATTTTTTTTATTTAAAAAAATATTTTAATCGTCTGATAAAACTTATTTAGTCGGTGGATATTT
>NC_042997.1:1987500-2000000 GCF_006345805.1 Octopus sinensis | reverse complement strand
GGTCCCAGCATGAATGTTGCTGAAGCTGTTGTTGGTATATGAATCGAGAAACAATCAAAATTCAATGCCGAGCAATGCAAAGTCATTTAAAGACCTTGGATTATAATATTTCTCTGGATTATATTTCTTTATTACACACTTATTGCAATTGAATCTGATTCATCAAACAAGAAGCTATACTGAGTATTAGCTATTTTCAAACTTTTAGGATGATATTTGTTTAATGCATATGTAAAAGTACCGGACATATGTAATAATTAAATATATATAAAGCTTTATCATGATGAAAAGCATCAGTGTTTTATCTTTGTCTAAAAGGAAACTAGAAATGAAATCTTGTTTCTGGTGTTATTTTCCGAAAAGGAAAAGAATATATGGGTAAATAGGATTGATATACTATCTGAGTAAATCGCACTTACATCACTTTTTCAGAATACAAACACTGTGTATTGTTGCATGCGACTGAAAAATGTCTCAATATTAATTTTCATTTATGTCCTTACATGAATTTCTCACTCTTATCGGACAGCAAACGAAGTATTCATTTATCAGATGTCACACTACAAAATATTTCAGCTAAAATATGTTGGAGGTGGCGGAAGGTTAGGTTAAAGAGAAACTTATCATGATTGATCAACGCTATGGATTTTGTTGACATATGGTCTCAGAAACTGAAACAAGTTGCAAGTCTCCCAGTTATTCAATAATGTGTTACAACATTCTATTCTATAGGATATGAATTATTACTGTATCTGAATGCTAATGATAAAAAATAACAAACCGCAAGAACTTTTTAAGCAAGAGAAGTATTCATAAATGAGTAGTGGTAGGAGGGGGCTTGGAATATGTCTATGCTTACATAATCAAGAGATCGGGAAACCTACCACAATTTATGTTAAAAGCGTTGTAGAGACAGTAACATCACACTTTTGTAAGTGGGCTTTCGAATCATGTATTAACTGCGTTGTGCCAAATGCTTCAGTTTGGACGCCAAAGACACAGATGGTGAAATAGCGAATGCTAATTTACTATCCACTCATAGGGTATAACACCGTCTTGTGATAGCCACCATTGATATAAGAGATTAAATGCATGGAATCTTGTTGTTCTGAGAAAAGAGAAATATCTAATTGACAATATTATAAGCATCGTGGAGAACAAACTGCAAACATGTGAAATTACCATTTATAAATGTTATCAGTAATATGAATCTAGCTAAATGCTATACAAAGAAAAAATTTACTGTGCCTGTAGTCTGCCTGCTTTAACCAGTAAATCTGACAATGCACTTAATCAACATCGATTTTGATATTAGGTGAGAGATGAGGTTATATTCGTCGATATTTGTTGTACTACGACGTTATTGCTGCAGCGATTCGCTCATAGAGAAGGAAGTATACAATAATAGATGTAGGCAGATATTAGAACACTAAGTGCTGGCTAAAATCCTTCTTTGACGATTATCCAAACATAGTGCTCGAGAGGCATGAAACTATTATAGTAGTCTGCAGTACTATTGAAATTGAATTCGCTAAGATAGAACTTGCTTAATTTCCAGTAAATACTAAACAATGCAAGACTTAGAGACGAAGGAGAACAGATGTGGTGTAACCAATCTAGATATACGGACGAAGAGTTTTCACTGGATAAGAATTACGAAATGATTTTTCAACGAAGCGCCAGGAAGTTTAATGTAAAGCGTAAAAACATTGTCTGAAGAGAATATCATGTGAGAGACGGAGGAGTTCCTTGTATTTCTTTAGAAGGAGAATGGAAACTTTTGCGATAGCTCACGAAGCAAAATAATGACAGGCTAATACAGTCATTCAACACACTGATATAGACTGGTAGGCATTTGGCGTAAAAATAGAAGATATTGAACCGTAGTTCCCAAAATGTTTTGCGTTAGATGTCTCGCAAGCACACTAAGTATTACGGGACAATAATGCAGAAGAGCTAATAAGAATGATGGAAACGCAGTTCAAGTGGAGTTATTTCATCCGTTCCACTGAAAAGAAATGTTACAGTAGAATGGTATATAAGAATATTTTAAAAGGCAACCAAAAGTGGATAATTTCCAATCTTAACGCGGCATAACTAACACGTTGGAATAAGAAAAGGTGACAGTGCAGCAAAATCCGTGTTCAGATATGTGAAAACATATACACGTTGCATCATTATTCGTTGATTGTTATGGTTGATTCAGCCGTCCGACGATGAGAACACATTTGTGTGATCATTTGAATTACTTGATCCTGAATTAATGCATAAGTAATTATGCACTCGTCAGACATATGAGGCCTTAACATCAATTGTAGGGAGAAACAACAGGATGTAGTCTGATGGAAACTTCATCGGAAAAATGTTATTCATAAAATTGCAAGCTTTTGGATCCTCGATAGACTCTTTGATATTTCTGTGTATCTAAATCCAATCAAATATATAATCTTCTTCAAAATTATATTTCCCCAAGTGATATCGAAATTGAATCCTCAAAGTTGTGAAGCAAAATTCTTGATAGTTCATGCGCACTGAGACTCTCTCTCTCTCTCTCTCACGTACATACACGCACACACACATACACTAACACTCCTTCTCACTCACACTCATTAAACGCATCCACACACATACACATACATATATGTCGATATTCATATAGAGACATACACATAGGTATATGTATACATGTGTGTATATATGCAGTTTGAGAGAGGGAATGTGAGAGAGAGAAACTGCAATCGTACATGCCCGTATTAATTTATGTACGTTTCCCAGTTGCAAAAAAATGCAAACATATTCTTTAGACATGATGTTATTTATTCTACATTCATTTCATTCTTTGTTGATATGTTAACATATTATGTAAATTCCCATATGAAATTGCAATAAAATATTGTGATGTGTATTTTTTTTATATTTTATTATTCAAATTGAATTATTTTTAAATTTAGAAAATGTAATATCACAGATTTCCGAACTCCTTAAATGTTATTCGTAAAATTGCTTGGTATTCATTCTCAAAGTAAGTACCATATATTTTTTTTGCTTTATATTCTATTACTATTGTTCAATTTTGGTTCGAAATGTTACGTCTCAACAACTCCAATTTACATTTCATTAAGTTAACAATGTTTATAAATAAAGGTCTTTTTAATGAAGAGTCTGCGACTAATTATCTTTTCACGCCTTACTATTGAATTGCAATACTTTTCAACATCTTTTATTTTACTTTAATTCATATTTTTTTCTACTTGTGTTTACTTCTTTAACTTTTACATATATAGTTTTATTTGTCTTCATTCTCGAGTAGCAACAAAGAATTCATCGAAGTTAATCGACTGTACATTATAGTGTTTGAATTCAAATTGATGCAATAGTAATATCATATTTTAATGGAGGTGATAATTTCCTAACCTCTAAATAATCACATTTCTGATAACGCTAAAACATACAGATATTCTCATTGTACGTATTCCTTAGATGGTTCACAATCTCATTAAATATTTCAACCAAAATTTAATAATATGCACATTTATGAATATTTGTTATTTTTGTTTTTTTTATTTCACTTTTCCCCATTTAAATATTTAACGACAACATTCCTTTTAACAGTTTCTTATGAACGGTGCTTTCATTTGTGCAATAACATTCGGCGTATGCCCTCCCGAACCAAATTCTATAAATCTCGTTAATCTTGCTGTCGGCATGGACGTGTTATATGATTCATCCTCCATGTTCTTATAGTTTAAAAATATCACTTTCATTATCTGTCGTAGGACATGCCTAAAAAAGAAAACAAACCAACAAAAGAGAGAAGAAATGCCGCACATAATTTATATATATATATATATATATATATATATATATATGTATAAATAATTATATATATATAGAGAGAGAGAGAAAGGGGGAAATAAAAAATGAGCACAAGTGCACAAAACATGCCCACAAAGGCACGCATACGTACATACACACACACACACACATATATATATATATATATATATATATATACACATAAATGCATGCATACACAGAGAAAAACGTATATACACATAACATAAGAATGAAATAATAATATGAAAATGAAAAAGCGGTAAGCAATACGACTATTTAAGGTTAATGAAAAGAAATTTGGACATGTGTTTGCAAGATATAATACTTTCATCTCTCGAATTTAAGATAGAACCGTTCATTTTCTTAATTATTTAATACTCTTCCAGGCATCAAGGGCACGTTCTATTTCTAATCCTATAACAAGGGGCAGAAGAAACAATATTCCAAGAAATTGAGAAATGTATGTTGTCTCTTAAGTTGCCATACCATTTTGTATACACTAGTACTACTTTCTTTCCGTCAATCATTAAAATATGATTTATTATTATTCCAACGTACTTTAAGAGGGGTCTGCGCACACTATCATAAAGAACAAAAGACAACCCAAATCTATGCAAGTCTCCTAACGCAAGCCCAAGTATACTCGACAACACTGAAGCCGTCAGTAAAAAATGAGTTTTGATGATTACATTCATTCTGTGTCCCCTTTTTAGTAGAGGGATGTTCTTGGGGATGCTGTCGAAGGCTTTATTGTTAAGGGGGGTCTGTGTGGAGATGTATGGTAGAGTTTGTGGATGTAAATGCGTCTTTAATTTGGGATGTCCGAGTTCGTGGATGTTGAGTTGTAGGTCACATTGAAAGCCTAGATCAATTTGTGATGGTGGGTAGTTTCTGGTAACGTGTGTATCCTTTAGTTCATGTAGTCGTGTGTCCCTGATGCTTCTATTAGATGCTATAGTACGAATCGTGTAAAAATGTAATAGCAAGTATTTATTGACCTTTTTCTTTCCTGTAACAATCGGTAAAAACATTCCGGACAACTCAATACACACACACACATATATATATATATATTTATATATATATATATATATATATATATATATATATATATATATATATATATTATATATATATGCATATATGGGTGCAGTAAACAAGGATTTCAATACGCAAATAACGAGAGAAACAAATGGAAAGCAGGACAAGTAACACAAAGTAACATGCATGAATTTCTCCGAAAGTATATTCAATACATCAAACTTCTCAAAAATTTATAGATAGATAAGAATATATTTAATAACCAATTCATTAAAAAAAACATATAAAAATACAGAAATATATAGATATATACATTAATAATATATTAAGAAGTGATTACATATATAGATCGAGTTACAGATTATAAAGCAAAGTCATAAAAGTGTTAATAAGATAAAATGTTTTAATATTTGTACTCCAGTTAATGATCTTTCGGCCCTTTCCGTGGGTCTGGCTTTCCTGTCATATAAAAGATATTTACATCCATTATTGAACAGCACTGCCTTCATGAGAGAAAATACGTTCCACATCTACTGCTTTTTTTTTTCAAAGGGAAATTACCTACTGAGTGTTTATATAGAGCTATATGCAAAAGACCAGAAGTGTTTTTGTATGACTGGGAGAGGATATACAATGCATGATAAGATATTGTAACCGTTGGCTATATATAGGTGGAGGACGGTAGAGCTACTTTCCAGAAAATATATGTCTCAGTTGCTGTGAAGGCTTGTTCTTACCTCTATCCAGAATCATAATGAACAAATGTTGAGTAAAACCGATGTTTGCAATAGTAAACAGCGTCGGAAAATTTATTTTATATCGCGAATAATTAACGTCTGTTTTAAGCAAAGCTTGAATTTGCATATTTTTGTACTATAGTGAGGAGTTTCTTTTATTGTGGACCAAGCGAGTGTATGTTTTATGTGGTTTTTGATCTAAGATCATCTTTGTGTCTGTCTAGCGATTTATTTTTTCAATATATATATATATATGTAATGTATATATTTATGCATATATTTTTAAAGTATTGTTTACTTCATATATTTTACATATATATATATATATATATATATCTAAATATTTTTGATATGTTTGATGTATTGAATATACTTTCGGAGAAATTTCTGCGTCTAGGGTTTAGGGCTTAATAAATATAAATGTGTATGTGGACTTGTTTTGTCTAACTTTTATTCTTACATCTAACTTATTCTATCGCTTCAGGTCTAATATCTTGAGCAATTCAAAGTGAAGTCTATGCATTAGAGAAAAAAACGTTTTTCCTTATAATCATATATATATATATTATATATATATATAATATATATATATATATATATATATATATTATATATATATATATGCAGAGAGAGAGAGAGGGGGAGAAATAGAGAGTTTGATATATCAAATACCTTAAAGGATAATCATAGTGATATACTAGATTACGCGGTGCGAATCATCATGATATTTTTTCAATATTCATATGGCCTCCAAATCAATATTTCAGCTAAGGTTTACTCTACTGCATCTCTAATTTTGATCCTCTCGAACACCGTTTAGTATTCACCAATACGTCAAGCTGTTTGAGTAAAAGAATATATGAAACGTGAAATTTGAGCCCGGTAGTCAAATTGAGTACGGTAGCTTCGCAAAATTTCCTCATTATTCATGAGTGATACTACACTTTATAAAAAAGGGTCAAAATTATGGAAACAAATCGGGTACAGGAAAATGGTTGATTATGAGAGTAAGTAATTTGCATGATTTTATGCACATATATATGTGTGCGTATCTGTGTGTGTATGTGTGAGCATGAGAGTTAGAGACAGAGAACATGTGTTTATATTGCGAGTATGTGTGTAAAATATACATGTATGGAAGGGGTTATGAGTTAAATGTTAGTAAATTATTTCATGAATTTCCGATAAACACTTGTTTCACTAAAACACCGGTAAAATTAAAATTGGGTGGTTGTAGGAATAAAGTAAGTTGCCGAGAAATAGTAGTACATTTCTCTAGATCTCTACAAAAAAAGATCCCGATTATTTTATTGTATATGAGAGAAAAAATATGTTTGGCATCTATACCTCACGGATAATAATTTCAAATAGTGTTCGTGTGTGTGTGCTTATATATATATATACTCATAACCCCCTCCATACATGTACATTGTACACACATACTCGCAATATAAATACATACTCTCTCTCATGCACACACACATACATGCACACACAGATACGCACACCCACATATGTGCATAAAATCATAGAAATTACTTACTCTCATACTCAAACATTTTCCTGTACCCGATTTGTTTCCATAATTTCCTACCCTTTTTTACAAAGTGTAGTATCACTCATGAATAATGATGAAGTCGGTATTAATAACAAGAAATGTTATTTGTAATATGAACAAAAGAGAAAATTCAAATCTATTCACTATATGATGACTTAATGATTTTGAATGATGAAATAAAAACAAGAAATATACATATATAATTTTCATTTTGTTCTTTCATTTCATTTTAAATATCTCTTTATGAAATGTCAAATCTTTGATAGGGTTATAGAGTGTGAGTAGTGTAAAATACCTCAGCAACTCAGAAAATGTAAATATCAAATAAAAGTAAAATCAAAACTGAAGGCAGACGAATGAAGACGAAAAAAACTAATAAAATGTATTATTGTCTGTTCAATCTTGTCCATTAAGGTTCATGGAACTACATTAATAGTTCTGTAAGAGATGAATAACGATCGAAAATAACATACATCTTATTCAGTTCTGCCTCTGGCTAATCTATAAAAGTATTTTGAAATATAGACATTTTAAAATCATACTTCGATCAGCTCATATAGAAATTTTATTCATATCATTGATATTATAGTCAAAATGTTCTTCTTTGAGTGCATTATTATTTATCATTATTATTATTATTATCATTATCATTATTATTATTATTATTATTATTATTATTATTATTATTATTATTATTATTACTATTATTATTATTATTATCATTATCATCATCATCATTATTATTATTATTAGTAGTAGTAGTAGTAGTAGTAGTAGTAGTATCGTCATTGTTATTATTGCTGTTGATGATGATGTTCTTTTTTGGTTTTTGTTACTACTGCTAATATTACTAGTGATTTTATTAACACCAATATAGCAGCAGCTGTAGTAGTAGTAGTGGTAGTAGTGGTAGTAGTAGAAGTCGTAGTAGTCGTAGTAGTAGTCGTAGTAGTCGTAGTAGTAGTAGTTGTAGTTGTAGTAGTAGTAGTAGTAGTAGCAACAGCAGTAGCAGTTGCAGCAGCAGCAGCAGCAGTAGTAGTAGTAGTAGTAGTAGTAGTAGTAGTAGAAATTTCCTTATTATCACCATTATCTTCATCAACATTATTCTAGCAGCTGTCGTTGCTGATTAAGACTTTTGCCTCAGTCAGGCATGGTACGTACCAGGCTCCAGCATTTTCAGAGAAGAGGACTTTTCCGCTGTCACCTTCTAAAGCCTTATTATTCTTTGTGTACAATTTTGAGAGAAAAATGGTGTTTTATTCGACGTATTTTATGTGTATTGAAATTTTTAGGGTTTTTAAACATTTTACTAATAATGCCAGAATAAATACAGATGGAGAAGTAAAAGTCAAGGAAACAACATAAAAGACACTTATGATTTAAATAAAATGCACGATGAAATGGAATTCTATATGTGAAATAAATCTCGCAACATAACCCGTACACAGTTTCTCAGCAAAATTCTCAACATGGAACGTATTTACAATTTTTTGATTTTGATTCAATTGCCACCAGCAAAGAAATTTTGCATATGACTCAACCAGTAGAAAATGGAATGATGTGCTGCAAATATTAACAAATCAAATACATGGGACAGAAGGTATGTAGCCTTCAACTATTTCGCACAAAATGGATAAGATTCAACTACCTGAAACAAAATTTTAAAGGAGAGTCTAACGAACGATAACGATTCCACCATCCACGGCCAAATATGAAGTATTATCTGCCTTGTATTTTAACTAAGTCTCTGTTTTGTTCTGTTTTTGCTTTTCTTTCCTTACAGTTTATTGCAATCTGCATGTGAAATGTCAGAATGATAACTACTTCATTCTGGTGTTTGGGAATTCTATGTATCCAGGAGATATTATGGAGTGTTCTCTATGAACCTTTTTTCTCTTATTTATAAGAATATCACATCAATTACAAGACACAATTTACAGATTTTATGAGGACCTATGATATACGAAATCTATCATTCTATTCTCCTTTCAATTTGCATGAAACATTTTCGGGGCCATCTCATATCATCGTTTTCAAGAAGTTCCGTATCCTTCCCAGAGAAAATTTATATATATATAATAATAATAATATTAGGGAATAAATCCAAACTTTCAACGAAAAATGAGATTTAGGATTAAATCCAATTTTATAGTATAAATATATTATATTATATTATATTAAATTAGAGATAAAACCACTGTTAGGTAAATCAAACAGTGAAAAACATAAGCAAATACATAAAATTAATTTTAAAATATAAAAGTTAAAAATTAAAAAAATTATTAAAATAATTTAAACTTATAAATTTAAATATATATATAGAAATATATATATATATGTATGTATATTTTTATATTTATATATAAGTTTGTTTAATTAATTAATTAATTTATTTATTATTATTTTTTTTAAATATAAAAATATCAAAAGTATTAAAAGTTTAATAAAAGATAAAGAGTAAAACACTACGATCGTTTCATGGCTGTACCAATTCGAATAACAATAATTTAAATTCAATTAATAATTCGAATTATGGTTACAGTCAATCTTCAGGTTAATTGAAATATGTTAAAAATAATCAGAAATATTGAAACAATATTTTAAAGATATAAATAATATAATAATTTTACTTATAATGAACTCTATTATCAAACTAGTAATTTAAAACTTAACAATTATGATTATATCAAAAACGATTATAATGTTAATATTAATTTTAATTTTTAAGGTAAGAAATCCATCGATAATATAATGTCAGTAATAGCCTCTATATAATTACATAAATATTATTTTTTAAATGACTATTATAAGTGAAAAATTATCAATGGAAATATATAAATGTATATAAATATTACAATTAAGATCTAAAATAATCTCTATAAATAAATATATATGTACATATAATAAAGACCTAATAAATTAATATGTCATATTTAAAGACGAAATATCTAAATTCAAAAATACAGACAAACAAACTTAAACGAACTTTCGGAAATCTTATTTAAAATACTTATAGAAATAATCAATTCGTAGTTATATAGTATCCAATAAATACTATAAATACTATAAATATATTTATCAATGGCAAATATCGATTTAAAAACACAATAACTAAGTTATGCTATAACGTTAGACGTGGCCTGGACCAATCTTTGGTCGAAGCATACCTAAGTTTATCTACTTTTAATTATGAGAAATTTAAAACTACAATTAATACTATTAATACATATATATATACATAAATCTAACTTTAGACAACTCGTAATCTTGCTATCAAACAACAAATCAATCGCTAAGTAATATCTTACGAATAAAGTTCAATTTAATATCTAATAATTATATAGAAAATTACGATAATTAGATCATTACATAAACAAAAATATTTACATAAGAAAAATAAATGTTACACCAATGACTTATAAAATATAAAAATTTACAATTTAAAGATGTTACATATTAATAGATACTTATCTTAGCGACGTTTTGTAATGCATATATATATATATAAATATATATATATATATATATATACACACACATATATATATGTATATATATATATACATATATATGTATATATATATATATATATATATATATGCATATTGATAAAACGGTAAGATAACAAAAGAAAGAAGAGACCTCAATATTATGTAAATAGAGGATATTATCTATACAATATGTTACATTACTCGGTAGTCAAGATAAAACTCTGAGTTTCAGATGCCGAAGTGGAAATCCACAACACCATCTCTTCGGTTATCTGGCTATTTGAAAACGTTATGAAAAAATACCGTTAAAATGAAGGGAAATTACTCTGTTATAACTCTGCTTTGCCTGTGTACTTATACATCGCTCGCATTTTTCGTCATAAAAATTATATAAAAATACATAAAAATATATAAAAATATATAAAAATATATAAAATCTTCTTGGGACATTACACAGAAAGCATGTTCTATCCGTTTTCTTTAGGGGACCAAAAACGTAACAGAAATTTAGTCACATGTGGGCATGATCCGAAAAGCTCTGTCCTTGTATTTAGACATGTGGTAGGGTCTAAGCTGCTCTTCCAGATAAGCCATCTCTCCATGTCGCATAAACCGCACCTTCCGCTGCCGTTGCTATAGGGCTTACATCTGGCCAAAATCTTCCATTGTATGTTATAATCGACACCTTTATCTCTTAAAGACCAAATATGATTGGATAATTGTGTCGCTTTTCTTTTGTTCCAGTGCCTAAAGCTCAAAGTGTGGTATTGAACCTGGCCTTGAAATTACCCTCTGTCAGGCCCACGTATTTCTTCCGTCGAAACGGTGGTCATTAGTGGTTATAGAGTTTACGGTAGCTTCATATTGATGGTCTTGGACATGCAAGCTCCATTTAGCGGGCACAATTCTTTATTCCTGCATAACAGCTGTTTTCTTCTTGTGTGTTTTTTGTATGTTATGATTGATTATGTTTTTAAAATTGGTAGTTGAACTAAAACTAATTTTTAAATTGTGTCTATTGAAGAGATTCCTATAAGCATGGTTAACTGGAAAATGTCTATCTATCAGTGCTAGGAAATATTTACCTATATTGAAGGCCACCTCGGGTGAGTAAGGGGGCGTAAACCAGATGACCTTCCTATTTCTATTATTCCTTTTCCTTATTGTTGGACTGGTGATAGGTGTATATATTATTTTTTCGCTAAAACCACTATCTTTGACTACCGAGTAATGTAACATATTGTATAGAGAGATATATATATGCATATATATATATATATATATATACATGTATATTATATATATACATATATATATATATATATATATCCATATATACATATATATATATATATCCATATATATATATATATATACATGTATATATTATATATATACATATATATATGTATATATAATATGCATATATATAAAAATATATATACACACACACATATATGTATATATATATATGCATATATATAAAAATATATATACCACACACACATATATATATGTATATATATACACACATATATATACATATATATACATATGTATAATATATATATATACATATATATATATATACATATATATACATATGTATATATATATATATATATATATATATATAATATACATATGTATATATATATATATATATATTTATATATATAACTTAGAATAACTTAGAAAGGTTTTGGCCAGTATTGGCCCAGGCCATGTCTAACTTAATAGCACCACCTGGCGAAGTCTTTCAGTTCAGGATTTGGGCACCAAGGCCCATTCGAGCAGAGAGTTATTGTTTGCGGAGACATATCCGGGTGTGGGTGG
>NC_042997.1:1980000-1982500 GCF_006345805.1 Octopus sinensis | reverse complement strand
AAAAATCGGAGGAGAGAGGGTCGGACTTGGTGAAGCTGATAAGCTACCAGAATTATGTCAGGAAGGACGGAGGTGAGGTGGAATTGGCACCGCCACGAAAGCACAGAGAATGGTACGAGAAAAGAACCATTACATACAGGGTCTACGTAAACGGAAAGAGAAAGATCGAAGTGGTGAATATGGAGCGGATAGAGGAGGCTCGAGAAGAACAGAAGAGGAAATAATATTTCTGACAAGAGGTACAAGCTATGGTACTTTGGTGGTACAGTTCAGGAGTGAAAATACAGCAAGGAGGATGGCTGTTTTGGATTGTGATAGCTATAATTAGCGATCATGAGGATGAAGTGGCATCCTCCATGCCACGGTAAAGACCGAGGGCTGGAGAGGCGCGACACTGGATCTAAATATGCAGGCGGAGGATGATGTACTGGAGGACCTAGCAGAAAATATCAGATTGGGAGACGTAATCATGAGAGTGTGCGTGGAGGGCAGATGTCCACGTTGTTACAAGTGTGGCCTGAGGGGCCACATAAGAGCTAACTTCCCTCCCCCAGAGAAGGATATGGATGCGGAACAACAACGAAAGGCGGAAAAAGAGCAGAAAACAGAAGAGGAGATAACAGAAGAAGAAAAGAATTCAAAGGAATGGGAAGAAGTCAGGAGAAAGAGGAAAAGAAGAATAAGAGGAAAACCAAACATTATGGAATCCCAAACCACCCCAACACCACCCACACCCTCTGAGTCCCACCCTCTCCCTGCAGACAGTGAACTCACCCGCTCCCCTCCGACAAGAAAACAGAAAAGAAAGGACACACACAACCATGATACAAAAAATGAACCCAGTCCAAACATTGTATTATGACGGGAAAAGAAAAGATTAAAAGGACAATGGAAGAATATCAACGGTGTGACAGAGGACCGATCGGGTATGCAGTAATTGGAAATTACTATCACAATCCACTCAGCTTCGACGTTTGGGGGTATTCCCTCAACCCTTATTCTGGTAATTTTCCTGTTTAAGTATGAGGGAAAAAGGAATACCCTCTCAGATTTTTTGTCAATTTTCCTGACATACCGGCGAAGCTTTCTTGGCCAATAGGTGGGGATAGTGCAGTGCAAGCTAAACCCACTGAAAATTATTCATCTGCACAGGTATTTCCTGTACACCAAATTTTAGTATAATCATTGAATTGATTGGTTGGTAGAAACCTAAAAATGCGCTTCTAGCTTACTCTAAAATGTCTGAAACAGATTCAGTAAATGGCAAAAAGACATGGAAACGACAGGGGAACATTTCTGGCGCGGCAGGTATCCCAGTGTATCACAACCTGGGCTCAGTCGTCATCCTGACACTGTGATCAAACAATCTTGAAGAAAAAGTAAAAATAAATATCCTTTGAATTTTGGCTGTTGGAATGTGCGCACACATCTTGATGATACTTTGATAATTTCAACAAGAGGCAAGAACGGCGTACTGCACTTATTGCAATTGAGCTTTGGAAATATCCCCTTGAAATAGTTACGCTCTCTGAAACTCGTCTCTCTTGTGAGGGTCAAGTAAATGAACCTACTTGTGGATATACTATCTTTTGGAGATGCCTACGTAAGGTTCAGCGTAGAGAATCTGATGCTATGTTTGCTCTCAAGAATACATTAGTATCCTCCATTGCAAAACTTCCAAGTGGGATATCTACACGGATCATGTCATGCCGTACTAAACTGATAAAAGGTAAGTTACTTAATGTTGTCAGTATTTATGCACCAACAATGTCCCATTTTGATGAAACTAGGACAGATTTATGATGATTTAGCACATTGTTTATTTTGATCTAGCACAATTGGCATAGTACCAATTTCTGACCAGCTGGTCATATCGAGAGATTTCAATGCAAGTGTTGGAAAGAATATGTTTCATGCATTGTTTTAGGTCGACATGGGATTGGAAAATGTAATAAAATGGTGTAGCTGTTTTAACATTTTTTACTGAGAATAATATGGTTGTCACCAACAGTCTGTTTAAGCAAAAAAAAATAAATATAAAACCACATGGATGCACCAAGGATGTAAACATAGATTATATTCTGTTCAGGAAACGTGATATGAAAGACGTTTCTAGGGTTCGTGCCATGCGAGGGGCAGAGAACAAGACTGATCATCATCTAGTGCGTGGCAAAATAGATTTTTCGATAGGGCCTAAAAATCGACAGTTTGCTCCTTACGTACTCAAAATGTTACATGCTGCAAACTTTAAATTATTAAGCAACTTGCAAAGATTCTACGATGATGTAGAAAGTATCAATCTTGACCCAAACAATCTATGGGAAGTTTTAAAAACAAAAGTATTTCAGGCTGCAAGTTTGTCAGTGGGTTTTAAATCAAGTAAGTCCAGTGACTGGCTCTCAGATAGATCAGCAGAAATTCATAACCTACTTTTAGTAAAGTAACTTAGGCAATACATTTCTTTCTCAGTCATAGAACCCCAACTCAATCGAAGCTTACA
>NC_042997.1:1955000-1977500 GCF_006345805.1 Octopus sinensis | reverse complement strand
TACCACTGAGCCATGCGCCTTCGCTTTGGTAATATTACTGTCATAATTATTATTATTATCATCATACTCATGCTGGACATCATCCTTACAGCTGTCATCACTATTAATATGTGTATGTGTCTGTGTTAATGTGTGTGTGTGTGTTTGTGTATTATGACTTTTCTCTACTGTAAATAGGCAAGCGTGTTTCTGTTTTCGCTTGATCTTACATCTGAAGCACAGGATCTATTTAACTATTAGGGCGGAGGACTAATTTAAGTGCATTAGCGAATACCCACAATCCTTATATAGATAATTATTGCTATCTGACCTATCTGACAGTTACTAAAATTCCGAATACCAAAGACAGTGAAGACAACAATTTAAGTGTCGGCAACGACTTATCCATCGGCAACCTACGTAAAGCAGATGCAGTATGATATTTTCATATCTACATGTAAATCACTTAAGGCAAAACTTTAGCCACTTACCCTGAAAACAAGTAGAGGAAAACCAAAATTTCGAATTCTGTTATGCCTATTATTGTGGCCATTTGCATGATGCATGCGGAGAATTTCCTTTCGGTAATCCTTTTCCCACTATCTATATACGACTAAAACTCTGTGATTGTTTGCTTGCTTGCTTGCATGCTTCTTGCTGGCTGGCTTGCGTGCTTGTCTGTAATTTAATATAACCAAACCGGCGTATAATGGGAAAGTACTCTGAAAGTGAAATACCCCTCAAAAGTGAATACATACATAATAAAAAAAAGTTTCGTGTAAATCAGACCATGGGTTCCGGAGATATGCGGTTTGGTGGGGGGCACGATTATGATTACCTGTTTCCGTGCTTGCTTGTAATTTAATATAGCCAAACCGGAGCATAATGGGAAAATACTTTGAAGTAAGGTATCGTTGAAATGTTAATACAAACACAATAAAACAAGTGTGGCATAAATCGGACCACGGGTTGCCGAAATACGCAGTTGTTTCGAGTACCTTTATAAATAAAAAAAAAACAGCGCCTAATGGGAATATACTCTGAAAGTAACTTCCCATTGAAATGTGTGTACAAACGGAATAAAACAAGTTTTTCGTAAATTAAAACAAGTGTGGCATAAATCGGACCACGGGTTGCCGAAATACGCAGTTGTTTTGGGTACCTTTATAAATAAATAAAAAAAAAACAGCGCCTAATGGGAATATACTCTGAAAGTAACTTCCCATTGAAATGTGAGTTCAAATGGAATAAAACAAGTTTCTCGTAAATTGGACCATGTGTTCTCGAGATACGCGGTTTCCTTAGGTACCTTGAACTATTACTGACCAAACGGGTCACACGTAGTCTAGCATTATATAACGTCGTCACTAGATGATTTATGTCTCTCCCTCATTTATGCATTTCTATTTCATTCATCCGTTACATTACACTGTATTACCAGTGCAATAGAAAAAGAATATGCTTTATAACAATCAACTTATGGGATAAAACTTTATTCGGATTATTGAGTAATATTTTACTGAAACGGACGTAGGACCAAGGACTTTATGATTACTAAGACATTTCTAACGTAATCTTATATATTCCAATGTGATTTACTTTAGTACAGATTGCAATATCATAGTTCTCAATGGCGTTTGCACTCAAATGCTACAATATACTCTTGAGCACTTTCACTCTGCCTTACTGATTGAACAGATATATTATTCTCTTATCTCAAGAAAATCGATTCAGATTCCCCTTAGAAAATGATTGAGCTCGACAGAAGATATACAATGATTGATTTATGAGAAGTATTTTAACATTGAACTGATGCTGAATGCTGTCTACCTATATTATAGAAATATAATAAATTTACGTATATTTTTAGAGAAAAGAAAAATATAATTGACATTATAAAACGTTTTTTGTAGTTTAACATTTATAAAACGTCCCTAGATGAATTTTGTTTTGTATTACATTTATTATTATTTTGATGGGATCGATACAGAGTGAATTTCTAAATGAGACAATTAAAAAGTCATGGGAAATAGACAGAAGGAATATTAAAGTCTATTTTAAGTCGCATATTGTATATAAGTTAAAATTAGAACTAAAATGGAAACATTTATTTCCTATATGCAGTCAGATCTCGAGTAATATCTATCTACTGTTCAAATAGTTCAAAACATCGGAAAAGCAAAGCGTCACATGCGCAGAGAGAGACCGTCACAGATAAACAAACAGACATACACATACACACGCATATATATGTATATATGTATGTATGTATGTATGTATGTATGTATGTATGTATGTATGCATCTGTAAATATATATTAAAACAAGAAAATGAACAGACATGCGGTACCCTTTAGAGCATGGAATTAAAAATCCAAACAGGTCTGTAGAATTGTTACGATAGAGTTGTTAAATATGTGATATAACTACGGGAGTAAGACGTTATGCATAACATCTCTTGCAGCTGTTTCAAGAACAACTGTGCAAACGGTGTACATTCCAGTAAACAACGATTTGTTAAGGATATTCCTTAGTTCTTCCTCTTTGAAGATGGAATAGTTAGCTTTTGAATAGAAATTTCACTTCTCTAAGATATCAACCATTTGCGCAACTATTCTAGAAATAGCTGATGAATAAAACATAAAATTGTGTAGACATTGCATGTGTTTTTTTGTTTGTTTTTTTGGTCTTTTCAATATTTCTTGTATAGATATACTGAGAAGAAATCAATCCATTTTGTTAAGACAGTTAACTTTGGACGTTTGTCTTCAAATGCATGAATAATAATCAAAATATATTTTCTCGTCTTGCCTTCTCTTTCGTCCCTATTTCGCCTTTATTTTGTAAATAAATTTTATGGATTCATCTCTACCACCAAACTCAAAATGTTTAACACCTCGCCAAATTCCTTCCATTTAGTGTAATCCAAATTTCACACAATTGTTTTACATTGAATGTAAGACAAATTTCAATAGAAAACCTTTCTATATATTTATCCCAATCAAATTTAAGGTGCTACCGATGAATTACACAGTAATTTTTATATTGCGTTCAAACTATCTTCAAAACGTAGCTCTCAATTGATGAACGACCATTTTACTTATTTTGAGTCGTGATATGAATATGATAATAAATTTAGAAAATATACTAACAATAACTGAAAGACAAGCATATACATCAATTAGAACATTAAAAATTTGAACAAAACACGCTTCGCAGATAGTCCGGCCTAGAAGCATACAGCACACAGATACCGGGGTGAGAAATATATGCTAGTACTATACATGATCCAGCTTAACTTTCATTCCATAGCTACAGTAGGTATAGGTCCATTATCCACTACAGTTAAAAATTGACCGTCAACACATTAAATTATCTACATTCAGGAAATAGCTATGTCATGAAAACTTGAAATTGTGTCACTGCGATTCAAAAGAAATCGCAGTAACACACACTGCGATGTAGAACAGGAGGTATCTAACCGAAATACGTGTATGCGGGTCTTAACAAAAATACAAAATATTAAAAAAGAATACCCAGTAGACTTAGAATCATTCTTAGAGAGAAACCACTAAAATTGATAATAGTAATATGGGCTCATATGGAAAATGAAGAAAGATATAACTTGACTTGTTTGAAAACATGCCTATGGGACATTTCGGCAAAGCGATATGAGTTAAGCATAAACTAAGTACAGTATTCGCCAATCTCGTCTGTACTCCGCACCAGATCAAACCGTTCATCATCACCATATCCAAAACAGAGAATTTAATAAATTCAGTTCAATAAATATTCCCATCATTTCCATATATAAGGAAAAACTTGAAATATAAAATACAGTTTAGCTAACACAAACGGTTTGATTTTTCAAATGAATATCAATTTCCAACAATCACTGTACGATAAAATATCGGATATGCTACTGAATGTGAGAACATCAGTCTAGATGAAGCTGAAGCACTCAAATTTTAACTTCGACTCAGAAATGCGCCTTGAAACAAGTCTATCGTTATGAAACGTATCCTGAAATGCGCACCCAGCATAGTTGTAAAATATGAACTTTTAAACCTTACACTGTACGCGATGTGAATTTATTAATGCAAACATCATTGCATATTCGTCGTTCATATTCTTCTTAATGCAATCTCAGAGAAGGAAAAGGACAAACAACATGATCCAACAGAAAAATGTGCAATTGCACGCACACACACACACTCGCGCGTACATACACGCTTTCACACAAATTATCATAACATATATGCGGCAACATCTTATTACTAAGTACCTTGCATACAAAATGGTAAAACCTTTGCAAGAATAATACATAAGAGTTCTAAGTATAGTAAAGTTATATAGAAATTACATTGAGATTATTCGGAATTATAACAAAAAATATATACTATATGTGCACATCAAAATATCAGTTTACTTAGAAAGCCAATACCAATTTGAAGCATCACAGATTTAAATGTGTGACCTCAGAAAATATATACAATATCCGTTGTTTTATTTATTAACTTAAGTATCCTAAAACTTATCTTGAATTTTTCTAAAAGACATATCTTACACAGCTCATTTCAGATACGTAATATTATTGAAAATGTAAGACATATTGAGTTGTTCGTGAAACTTTTTCAGCCACTGTATATATTAGTTTGGAAGATTTAATCGCATTTCAAGATAGGAAACATGTGCCTCTTAGATTCTTATTTCATATATTTAATAATGATATTTTCGCTCATGTTATTGATGACATAATACCACCAATATGGCAAATTTTGGATCACCTGTAAAATTCTTCAGGTTATGAAGACATAAAAGTTTTCACCGCTTCAAAATTTTAAACTCTTCTCTCCTCTAAATGATGTTGCTATGAACTGAAGTAATGAGGAAGAGCGGGTGGAAGATCAGAAGAGTAAGGTGGTGGTGCAAAATGTAATACTTTCAGGAATGTGTGAACATGTAGTGAATAGGTGTTGTAAGAGTTATCACCCCTGGACGTTCGACCGCACTTTTATTGTAATTTTTGTGATATGCTTCCAACAAACAACAATGGTATGCATTACCTGTATCGTTTTGTTACAACTCTTCATGATAGACAGCTCCTTTCATATCTACACAGAGTATAATGTTTTCTCGGTGCAGTACTTGATAAGGGATAGATTAAGCCTACTGAGGCTATCTGGTGCCGATTCGGCAGTATTGTTTTCCATTTCCTTGTTTGAAACTAAATTCTTAAATCCTCTTCCAGCCTGATTGGAGCTGTTCCCACTTGTTTTTCCGTTCACGCGGTACCATTCAACGACTGCACGGGTCCACCGATTGTCTTTGAAACTTGCTAAATATCCAGCCCATTTTAGCGTTGCATGGTGGTATTCTGCGACGACGTCCTTCACTCCAGTTCTATTCCTGATCTCTTCGTTCTGAATGCGATCTCTTAGGAAGACTCCTCACATCGACCTTTCCATGAATCTCTGCGCCGTAAGCAGATGTTCTTTCTTCACCATGGTCCAAGTCTCTCATGCGTATAGAATTGCAGTAAGATTTCGACCAAGGATGTGCTAAAGTCGAACCTAGACAAAGCAACTTGCACCATTCATTTTAACAGCACAGTCGAGTTGAATGCTCTTCATTCTGCTCTTACGCTTTACGAGATCTCATTCTCCATCCCTCGCTTTATAGTCACTTCTTGACCGAGGTACACATGGTAGGGTCGTCGGCGACTAAACTTATTTGTACTGTTTATTTTTTTTTAAATCCACTTTCTTCAATACAGCTTTCTTACAAGACATATAATCGTGAGATTCAGAAAAAAGATAGGTTATTCTTTAAAATGTAATTTTTTAAATGTTGCATTTGCATGATTACAAACTTATGTAAAATAAATCAATTTTATTTTGTATTACCGACGCGTTTTATCTGTATCTTCCACAGTAACTTTCCAAAGATTTGCTAATCCATTACGATGTTTCTCACAAAACATGTACGCTTCTATGACTTCGGTATGTGTATAAGCCGTTTTTTGTTAATTCCCCCCTGACAGTTTCCTTCCGAAAGGCTTCTTTTAGTTCCTTGTAGTGTTTGTCTATCGAATCCACTCCCAATGCTTTGGACGACATAAAGTGTCACGCAGTGTGATTGAACCCAGAACTATGTGTCTATCAAGGAAGATTCTTACCACACAATATGCTCTCAATTTGAGTACATATTTCATTTGAAATGTCGGCGACGTAAGCCTATCAAAGTAGAAAATAAATACATCGCCGTTCTTTGAAATCTTAGTATTCAAACCGAACGAGCTATTTAGTCCAGCAGACATGATATTGTGGTGAAAATTCCGTTGAAAAATATGTTCAGCCATAGACATGTCAATCCTAGTAGACAGCATCACCTATGAAAAGGTGAAAATACAGGACACAAAATAAACAAGCAGTGTAAGATCACAGATTTTGGAATTCTCTATAGCACCAGAGTCCATAACAAAGAATTGAAAAACATCGGTATCTAGCCTGAGAACTGAAGAGTGTCAATGACAAAGGCAACAGTTATTGTTGTTGTAATTGTTGCACTTGTCACAACATCCACAATACTAACCAAAGTGGTTAACATATCAGAATTCAGAGTTGCATTGTCGATCTACAGACAGAAAAATACAATCCTATAATATAGACGAATGCACAGAAACACTCTTGAGATATGAAGAAACTTGTTGTCGCCAAACCTAAAGACATCATCCGACTAATTAAATTATAATGTACTAGCTTGTTGATAATTATGATGACAAGGATGATGAGGATAATAATAATAACAATAATAATAATAATGATAATAATAATAATAATGATGATGATGATGATGATGATGATGATGATGATGATGATAATAATAATAATAATAATAGGCATGGAATTTGGCGTACCAGATAGTCAAGCATTATAATCATTGAAAGGAGGAGAGAGTTATAAGTATCTAGGAGTATTAGAATCTGACAGACTACTAACTACAGAGATGAAAACAAAATTGGGAAGGATTACATCAGAAAGCGGAGAAGGCTATAAATATTTGGGCAGTATCATTATGTAGATACTTAGCAGCTTTTGTAGATTGGACAGACACAAAATTAGCAAAGCTAGGCAGATGAAATAGGAATGAATATGAATGGAGGATTCCACCCAGGGGCAGAAATAGCAAGATCATACCTACCTAGTTAGGAAGGTGGATGATGGTTAATAACTCTTCTTGCAGTTAGCTACAGTAGATATAGGCTCCTATGTAGGTAAGAGTGAAGATAGTTTATTAAAAGCTGCTAGACTCACAGAAAGATATAGGGAAACCAAAACACCAGAGAAACTTAAAAACCAGAAAAAAGCGGAAAGTATCTGACTGGCCGGAAAAGGCGTTGCATCGCAGATTCCCAAAGACAGTTTCAGCAAGTAGTGAGACATGGTTATGGCTGCAGAAAGGAAAGCTGAAGAGGGAAACAGAAAATGTGTTAGTTGCTGCACAAGATCAATCATTGAGCAATTATTGGATGAATGACAAAATATACAAAAATCATGTAGATAATCCAAATCAAAAGAGTAACGCGTTACTCATATAGTAAGTAAATGAAGCATGATGGCACAGGAAGTATACAAGAAAAGACATGACAATGTATGGCGAGTAATCTACTGGGAGCTATTTAGAAAGCATGTATTGGAACATACTGATAAATGGAACATAAACCTAGAAAAGTACTAGCAATACATGCTGTGGGACTTTAAAATTCAAACTGACAGAGTAATAGAAGCTAGAAGGCCTAATTTGGTAGTAGTATATGAAGGGAATAGAAATTGCCTGATAATTGACTTTACAGTCCCAAATGAGGAAAAACTTAATATGAGAAGTATAGAAAAACTATCAAAGTACCAGGACTTAGCAATTGAATTAAAAAAGACTATGGAAAATGTGGATCAATCATATCCCAGTAGTTATAGGTGCATTGGGAACTATCTCTAAAGACCTGAACAGATGGATAGAGGATATAGGCATAAAACCCATCTGAGAACAGTGGCAGAAAACAGTGTTATTAGGTACTTGTGGTAAAAGAGTACAGCATGATTCGCCACCACCCACTGCCTGACCCTTGTGGGGCTTTAAGTATTTTCGCTCAGTAAACACTCACAACGCCCAGTATGGGAATCGAAAGCGTGATTAAATGACCGCGAGTCCGCTGGCCTGACCACTAGGTTATTAGGATACTTAGGAGGGTTAACATATCAGAGTTCTGATATTTGGCATCCAAATCCACTTGTTGTAGCCAAATGTTAGGATTCTTTTCTTTTCCAACAGTCTAATCTGTTGAGTGTGCATGAATAATGATGATGATGATAATAATAATAATAATAATAATAATAATAATAATAGTAATAGTAATAATAATAATAATAATAGTAATAATAGTAATAATAATAATAATAATAGTAATAATAATAATAATAACAATAACAATAATAATAATAATATTTTCTTAATTTTGCATTGGAGGAGTGTCAGTAAAGAGCACAATGTGAAAACCTTGAAGAGAAGATGTGTTTTATATAGTAATGTTAGTATATCAAAAGGCACAAAAATTATACAAATATATATATATATATATTTCCCCTGATACAAATAGAATTATTCGTAAAACCTACTTATGCTGGATACACACTGACCATGAAGAGCAATAATTTCTATCAATCATAGATCTTGGTTCAAAAGCCACTGAAATTTAGAATACCAATTGCTAGTCTAGCTAGTAATGAACGGCTGAATGTTCAGTTTCATTTCTTCATTCCCTCCAAAGTTTACTCAATTTCAAATGTTTTGACAACTGCAGGCAAGAAAATTAATCATGATTGTGGGGAGGCGCAATGGCCTAGTGGTCAGGCCAGCGGACTCGCGGTCATTTAATCACGGTTTCGATTCCCATACTGGGCGTTGTGAGTGTTTACTGAGCGAAAATACTTAAAGCCCCACAAGGGTCCGGCAGTGGGTGGTGGCAAATCATGCTGTACTCTTTTACCACAACTTTCTCTCACTCTTTCTTCCTGTCTCCGTTGTACTTATATTTCAAAGGGCCAGCCTTGTCACGCATTGTGTCACGCTGAATCTCTTCGAGAACTGCGTTAGGGGTACACATCTCTGTGGAGTGCTCAGCCACTTGCACCTTAATTTCACGAGCAGGCTGTCCCTTTGATCGGTTTAACTGGAACCCTCACCGTCGTAACCGACGGAGTGCCACGAATCATGTTTGTATATTTTTGTTGATTCGGTATTTTTATTAATTTTTGTTGCGTTATCATTAATAGGTGATTTTGTTCAAACTGTAGATTTTGCCATTAAGAGAATTTTTCAATTTTATTGATCCTAAAATCTTTTAGGAACGTGTTTGGAATAATTCAAAAGCGGCATCAGAAACTTCGCACAAGAGGAGCTACAACGAAGTTATCCATGCGATGTCAGACGCTAAGTAGTTAAAACTACAATACTTTTACAATACGATTAGCGTCGTGCATTTTTCTAGGAAATTACTGAGCCGATTGGAGTGCATATCTTTTACTTCATGTGGTAAGAAATATTTTCACTGATCAGAAGATTCTTCTATTGGTCACCACCACAAGAAAAGAACTTCTGAATGCAGAGACATATGATTCGCCTGGACAAACTGAGAGAAATACCACAGCAGATACCTCGAGTCTGCAAACTGCATGGTGGCTTTGATTTTGAACTATGCAACTTTCAACATCTCATGTGCTTGATGGAAGTAACAAAGATGTTATATTATGGAGGAGATTCCTATTGGTTTAGGCATTCAATGCATTCTTACAATTGAAGAATGCACCCAAGAAAATGTCTATCTAATGTGTTTAATATAATATTAATTATAAGTATAAACGCTGAAAACCTAAAAGTGCCTCTTGGTATCGAGTAGGCCATTAAGAGCGTTCTGTGGAGGCGCAATTGCCCAGTGGTTCGGGCAGCGGACTCGCGGTTTCGATTCCCAGACCGGGCGTTGTGAGTGTTTATTGAGCGAAAACACCTAAAGCTCCATGAGGCTCCGGCAGGGATGGTGGTGATCCCTGCTGTACTCTTTCACCACAACTTTCTCTCACTCTTGCTTCCTGTTTCTATTGTACCTGCCTTTCAAAGGACCGGCCTTGTCACTCTCTGTGTCACGCTGAATATTCCCGAGAACTACGTTAAGGGTACACGTGTCTGTGGAGTGCTCAGCCACTTACACGTTAATTTCACGAGCAGGCTGATTCGTTGATCGGATCAACCGGAACCCTCGTCGTCGTAACCGACGGAGTGCTTCCATGAGCGTTCTTGCATACAGTGGTTTGTGGTTAGACATGATAATCAATTATGAAAATTCCTCCGCCTGTTTGAAGTGCCCGTACTTAACATACCAGCATTTCTACATGTCCGAAACGTGTGAACTGTTGCAGTATTGTTCGTATGCAGGTGATTTTGTGTATTCATATCTCGGCATATTACGCGTGCGGTACCCTGTTGAACTGATCAGCTTCATTAATCCTCACTTAAATGAGAGTCGTCATTTATATGAGATAACAGGCTGTTTTCTTCTGCTGGGCAACTCTTTCGAAGGAAATTATGTCGAATATGTACTAAAAGAGAAAAAAACGTATTCTTTAAATACCAGAGAAAACGTTTAATTTTTTAAATACTTCTATTGTTGCGCGGTATGTTACAGAATAAAAGAATATATATAACAAGCTTTTTCTATTATGAACTGAATGAAAGTGGGCATAAAAGGTGCGTTAAAAATAATAGAGCGCAACTACTCGAGGAAAGACTTTGGAAGAGCTACGAGAAAAAAGTGACATTAAAGTATCATATTATCGTATAAACGAAACTAACATTGGGGAATATTTCCAGTCGAATAGTTTACGAAGTAATATTGCGGAGTGTCAATTCATACTTACCTTGAAATATAATTCAGTTATCTGCCCTCTTGAATTATAATAAAAAAAAAGCTTACTTACGTTCTAAGATACAGTGGTTATTAGAGAGAAATGCACAACGAACATCCAGTAGAAATGATTCTCGAGAGAAATATATGACGTAAAACGTGAAACAGAACTAAGTATAATTATAATTGAGAAGCAGCCTCTGTGGAGAAGTGAAATTCATACAATTTCACATCTATAAATCTACTAACTATCCATTATAGAATACGTGGGGACAACAATTGAAAATGTAGCATATTCTGCATGTGAGTTCAACAAATTACCTGAAAATGGATATTATAGAAAGCATAATTTCATTGTACGGTTTGTCGAACGAGAAGGGAAATTCTATGATCACCAATATCGTTGCATAATTGAGTCCAGACACAAGAAAATATTTCAGGATTTCTTTATCCTATATGAACAGATGATGAATCGGGGGTTACTTGACACTGTTGCAATAACGGTAAATTGAATAGGACAATAAATAATTGATATTGCAAGTCCAGAAGGTGGTAGATTTCGAATGGAAAAACAATAGAAACTGCAGATGGATGACAATCTAAGTAGATAGAGATTGCATATATATTGCCCTTAAAGAAGATAAATGCAATGCCAATAGTGATAGGATTTTATATTATCACTACTAGATTAGACACATTCTTATCTTAAGTATGAATGAAAATTAGATAAAGATGCCTTAAATAATATAGAGATAGATTTCTAAAAAGTGACTTGGCGAACTTTATAAATACATTATATAAGCTGGTTACCTAAAAATATAAACGCAGATTAAGCTTGAAAAATAGATCCAGAAATAGAAATCTATAGTGCATATTACTGAAAAGTAATGATGTAGTATTTTATGTTGTTACATTCTGAATAAGCCTGTTCAGGTACGGCTTTCACCTTCATATATAAAAATGTAAATATCAATCTTTAGGAGCTTATAAAGGGCAATAACACAGCAAAAGCAATTCGAATTATTCATGGTGTTTGAATGACAGAACAAGATAAAGACCTGATTTTTTTTCCAAAACCGGATCAAAATAATATAGTTTTAAGAGGCGAGAATTTGCATTGTAGCCATTGAATAATTGACCGCCATATGTAATGGCTTCGAAAGATGCTTAAATTCAAACATTTCTCTCCCTCCCCATAATTTGACAGAAAAAAACCCTGCTCAGCACTAATAGGTATCTGCAATTCTCCACAGCACTCTGGTGACATTATATCATTTTTTGAAAAGAGTAGTGACTGAAGAAGAAATGTGGATCTTTTGCAATAAAGTTAAGTAGTGCAGAAAGTGATTTTAGAAGAGGCAAATTGCATCAACCAAAATTCAAAAGGATTCTCCATCCAAGTAAGGTATTGAATGTTGTTTAGCATGATGGGGTGAATGAGAACCATATCGAGTTGCTACCTGTAATATCACAATTACAGTAGACATGTAATATCATCAGTTAGGACATCTCAACCTAAATGTGAAGGTAAAGAGGTCTGACATTCAATCCAAATAAGGAATTGTCCTCTACAAGTAACGTCATGCCTTTTCAGTGCGTACGAATATGCGTGCACTCAGACATACGTAGGTGTTTGTGTTGCATGGAGGGAACTATCAGAAAATAAGATTCCCACACTTAAGTATAGCAATACATACGGTAAAGATCCATCATTTTAAAACATAGGATAAAAAAATAACTAATCACGAAAATAAGCTAATTTATTCTGCAAACGTATTTTCTGAACTAAATCTTTCCTTACATATCTCCAGTGAAATTGTGAAAAATGACTGAAAAATCAGATTAATGTAACTCTTCCCATGCATATACTTACATTCAAACATCTACGCTTTTGTAGATCTTGCATGATTTACTGAAGATGCATTTGAAACATTTCCCGTTTTCATATTTCATTCAAGAATGAGCGTTGATTACACGAAAAGTGAGAGTGAAGGACACCGAGTTTCTATTGGATCTTTCTGCTAGGAGAAAGCAAATTTGTATTTAGAAGTAAAATAAAAAACACTTTAGCGCAACAGATTTTCTGGTCGTCTCAACCACTGTCTCGTCACTGGAGTTGTATCTAACTGCGCTGAAAAGTTGGTTCAGTGCTGCGCAAAAATGTATCCATCCAAAACGCCATGCACAGGATGTTCACAAAGAAGCGCTATATGGATGGTACAGCAGTGAAGTGTACAAGCCTGATATGTTGTGAGTAATTGCTAACATTCATGTAGATGGCTTGAGATGAATGGCGCTTCGTTTTCATATGTGGCAAGGGAGAGATTGGGCAGCACTGCGTGTGATACTAAACCGTTTTTAGGGATAGCACTACTCATCTACTGGTAGGAAGGATCTAGAAAAGGTTATCTAAACAAAGCTTGCTTCCACCAAATTAGTCAACACCTTGAGGCTGTCGATTGTTCACTCGTCGAATGAAATATATATTTTCAAGAAACCTCTGAGTTAATTCATAGACAAATAATATTCGCGAATTTCCAAATCTTGAGGTTGCATACTGGAATGTAAGTACGGTTTTTAACTTGTTAGGATCCGTTTATCTCATGCGCCTTACTGGTTTTTTATGAAGGGTATTCTTCAGATAAAACTCCGACACGAGTGTTTCTGATGATGGTGTGTTAGGAGAAATAGGGTCCGACTGCCTTTTATTTTACAGGAGAATATCAAGCACTCAACGTCAAGAGGCTAACTCAGATCTGGTTGTGAAAACGCACTTGGTCCAACATTTGACAGAGCTGTCCCGTGGTTTCTCTGAGCGTTTCATGATACTACGATTGCACCTTAACTTGAAACAATTCTTCACAGTGATTAATGTTTATGTTCCAAACCTTGGCAGTCCCCACGAAACAATAAATGGCATTTATTGTAATTTGAGAACAGTTCTGAGAAATGTTGGTACGAATGACAAGCTTGCATTTCTGGAGAATCTTAATGCCTCTGTAGTAAGAGAATTTCAGTAGCATAGAAAGTCAGAGAATGGCGAAGTGCAACGCAAATCTGCCATTCCTTATGCTGTTGAATCAGGAGTCAGATCTAGTGGTTCGGGCAAAAATGTAAATATAAGACGACTTGGAAGCATCTAAGTTTGGGTCACTAGCGCATTCTCGGTTACGTGATTGTTCATCACAAAAACCTTTCAGATATAAAATCCATTCGGTGCATGCAGGTGTCTGAATGATTGACGGTTCTTAGACTCTTGCATATCTGACTCGAACTCACTATTCGGAAACAAAGTTGATGTGTAGTAGCACGAAGGCACCTCAGTTAATCGTTGTTTCTCAATTGAAATGCCCTGCCCTGGAAAACATGGACAATACCAAGGATCAGTTCAAGCGATCACTCTATATGTAACGGTGGTTCATGTGTAAGTTGTACCAAACATATCTGCGAATGCCAGCGCGTACGCTGGTATTTAATGAAATAAAACCTCGTAAGTCATTTAAAGAAAACAAAAACGAAGGACTGATGACAAAGTTGTGGGAAGAAAAGTAAGTGGCACTCTCTTGAAAAGGGTACGAGTCTCTTTTGTGTGACCAGTTGGGTCGTGCGTGCTTTTCAAATTTAGGTCTACTCAGCCTCATGTGTGCTAACGAATGAGTCTCCATTTACCAATGTGATATTCAGTGAACTCATTCGACTTAGTAGATCCCAACATCCAGTTCATCGGAATACTGGTAGATGTTGGGGGAGGGGCAACTTGTGGTCGGTGTTGAATGATTTGTAATTCCCTTCCGAGCCTTAGGAGCAATATGAGACACCGTCGAGTCGGCAAGAGTACATTTGGGATGTTTCTTAGAGTCAAATATGTTCAGGAAGCACACTTACAAGTTGACTTTCTGTCATGCATGTATACACATATGCATTTATATACATATGCACATATACACACACATAAGTACACGCTCACACACACATATACATATATATATATATCCATGCATACATGTTTGCATAAATGTATTTATGAGCGTGTGTTGGCGGTGAATCTCGATATAATCTTTTTTCTTTTACTTGTTTCAATCACTTGACTGCGACCATGCTTCAGCACCGCCATTAGTCGAACAAATCGACGCATAGTACTTATTCTATCCGTATCATTTGCCGAACCGCTAATGTTATGGTGACATAAACACACCGAAATCGGTTGTCGAGTGAGGGTGGGGGGTGTTGAAAGAACAGATACAAATACGTACATTCATATATATATACGACGGGCATATTTCATTTCTGTCAACCAAATCGACTCACAAGGCTTTGGTTTGCCCCAGGCCCGAGGCTTAGTAGAAGACCATTGCCCAAGAAACTGAAACCTGGACTATGTGGTTGGGAAAGCAAGTTTCTTACAACAGAGTCACATGTATGAGATATATGAATTTCATTTTAAACTCAAGAAGTAGTGACAATATTTTTCGTCAATATCTCGCTCACACGGTACCAGAGTGTGTGTTTATATTTGAACAAACGATAACGTCAGAAGTGATTGTATCAGTATCTATGTTGAGATAATTATAGAAGAGTTGTGATGATAAAAGAAAGCATTACGTTTATTAGTGTGAAGTATATGCAGGCTAGAGAGCGCGTGGTGAGGAGATATGCTAACGCTTCCCTCCACACACACATTTGCTCATATTCCCCTTGTATTGAGAAGAAATTCTGAATTCTAGACAGAGGCCTGCTGCATGTTACACGTTAAATGTGCATAAAAGCTAAACCACAGAGCAAATTGTTTAAAAAACAATCGTATGATTTCTACTACCACAATTTTATTTCAAATATTAGACCGGCCACACTCTTGTAATTACGTTTAGCTATAATTATTAAATTATTCATTTTATTATTGATTAATTCTTTATTTATTCTTTGTCTGATCAAGATTAAAATTAATACTACCAAATTATATTTCAGTCTTCTGATACCTCACACTTTTTCTTCGAAATAATGAGCTAGATGAATATTTTCAGACAGTGTCTTTTGATTCTACCCGATTTCATGACATTAATTAGAACAACACAATTTAACCATCGAAATTTGCATACATGCATCGAGCAATTAGCGATATGTTAAGCGCTTAGAAATCAATATAGTTTTCATTTAAATTTAAGTCAACCAATATTTTAAATTTTCATTTGATTTTAAAAGTTATTGAATTAACATGTTCATGGCATGGCAGCATCAATACGGAAGAAGAGATTTCTCACTTCATTAGTGTGTAAAATTATTTGATGGAGTTAATTGAAAACTTTTCAATTGGTGTAGTAGCATTTGCTCTATTCAAAACAATTTCAAATAAAAGAGTACAGGTAGATTTCGCGTTTGAAGTCCTATATTTGAATGAGTATGTTTTTAAGATGATGCTTTAACTCGAAGTATGTGTTGACGATGTGCTCCTAGAAAACTTTCTGAAAATGCTACAACTAAAAGTGAGAGACCATTCAAGTTGAATGCACACCAATATCTTATTACTACTGTGTCTATACACCTCGAGAAAATATCAGTGACTTTAATATCGTCAGTAGCTCTAGAAATTCGAAGAAAATACAAAATACAGCTTTAAGGCAAGCAATTATATTTAGAGATGTAATTCCCCATGGTCAACAATAAACTCAGAATAACCAGTGCTTGGGAAAAAACACATTTGAATTACATTACATGAATTATAAATTTATTTCTCAAAAGGATGTTAATCTTCAAATATTATGCACGTGTCTACGAAAACACCTAGCAATTCAAAATCTAAAATTTTAAAGTTTGACATCATACGATTAGTTAGAATTAGATATTACTAGCAGAAATACCCGGCATTGCTCGGGATTAAAATGACATGCTGTTTTTATTGTTTTACTAGTTACAATCGTGCGACTGCAAACCTGCTGAAGCACCGCCGTTGGTCGAAAAATTCGACCACATTATTTAGCCTATGTAAGCTGAGCACTTAATCTGTCCGTGCCTTTCGCCGAACCGCTAGGTTTTGGGAACATAAACACAGCAGCATCGGATGTTAATCAATAATGGGGGTACAAACACGCACAGACACACAAATATATGCATATATACGACAGTATTCTTTCAGTTTCCATGTAACGAAACCTACCCACAAGGCTTTGGTCAGCCTGATACTATAATATATACACACAGTATCAGTCTTATATATATAGATTATAAACAATACCTGCAGAATTTACGGTACATCCAATGCTAGGTAAAATGGCTACATTAACACAATTTAAAGCGCCTCGATATCAGTTATTTAAAATTCTACATGACAAAACGCATACTACACACATAATATAAAACATGGATGCAACTTAGGAATAAATTTAACAATATTATAACCAATAAAATATTTCGACATGAAACTAATTCTGAAACTAAGTAGGTACTTCTTTGTTGCTATCTAAATCATAATTCTATATCTTAGTTCCCTATTAAATCATACGCTGTCTTTCCTATAATGCATCGTGATCGTATTTCGTAATCCCGTAATTATGCCCAATGAAGTGATTATGATATCTGCATAGTACAGTTGTTAGATATGTGATAAATTGATTATTAAATACACAGTCGAATTTCTAGAGGAAATAAACGCGAGACTACGTGAAAAATATTCTAGCGTATAAAAGCTATTATTAGCAAAATTGTACTTTTATATTTTCAACAAATGCTAATCACATTAGCTAACAAAAACGTATCTATTTGTCCCTTCAGAAAATACTTTTGAGTAGAGACATTCTCTAAAATATAATCGCATAATTCAATCCATTGATACTGATTATTAAGTAAATGCATTATTCTTTTATGAAGTCCTTATATAATAACATAATTTCAATAGATATAACCTCAAAATATTGCACAAATATATGTTGGTATGTGAATTTGTAAATACAAGCATATATAAACAAACGTATTCATGCACAACCAGACACATACATACTCATGCACTCACACACATGCACACATAGGTGTACATACATATATACGTATATATATATATATATATATATATATATATATATATTATATATATATATATATATATATATATATATATATAAACTATATATATCATATATACATATATATACATATATACGACAGGCTTCTTTCAGTTTCCGTCTACCAAATCCACTCACAGGGCTTTGGTCGGCCCGAGGCTATAGTAGAAGACACTTGTCCAAGGTGCCATGCAGTGGGCTGAACCTGGAACCATGTGGTTGGTAAACAAGCTACTTACCACACAGCCATTTCTGCGCCAATATATATATTATATATATATATATATATATATATATTATATATATAATATATATATATATATATCAACAACAATTGACCACAAAATTATTATTATTTGATAAAAATATACAAAATGTTATATATGTATATATATATTATATATATATATATATATAATATATATATATATATATATATATATATATATATAGGATTAGCTCGTATACGAGTAGGTATATATTTGTAAAAATGAAGTTCGAAAATGCTGCTGTATTATACAATTTTTAATTTTTATATATACATTATAACATGTTTCAGTTCCTGAAATGAACCTTATCAAAAAAAGTTATATATAAAAAAAGACAGCTCATGCCGTCAAACACAAGAAATTCATTTATAATACACAACGGAGTCAGACAGCTTAGAGTTCATGTATAGTTGATATATAGTTCATGTATAGTTGATATATAGTTTGAAGTATATGTTCAAAGTGTTCGATGCAGTGGCCCACGGTGGCGATACGTATTCAATACAAAAAACAGATCAAAGTGGTGGAAAGCGGTCAATACAGAAGATTGATGTTTCCGAAAGAGCGAGGAATTCATTTTTACCTTAAGCAATTGTGATGACCCATGGTGGAAGTTCGCTGGGTGGTTCTAGTGAGTTTTTGTGAAATGCTCGTTTTATAATGCCTGTTAGGTGGTCAATCTAGCGTAGCGTGACGTCATCAATGTTTTGACCAATCGTTTCGTTAGGTGGCTTTAATCAAGTAGAACGGGACGTCATCATTATTTTTGACCAATCGCTGCATTATAACTCCCTCTTGTTTGTTTCCTGTTTTGACCAGTCGCTTCGTTAGTCAAGTAGAACGGGACGTCATCATTTTTTTGACCAATCGCTGCATTATATCTGCCTCTTGTTTGTTTCCTGTTTTGATCAGTCGCTTCGTTAGTCAAGCAGAGCGGGACGTCATCCAGATTCTGCCCAATCACGACTTATAGCTACATTAGATCTTCCCCCTGTCTGTACTTGTTAGGTGACTATTCAAGCAGAAAAGGACGTCATCAATATTCTGACTAATGACTGTCCCCTGTTTGTATCCTGTCCATTCTAGCATGAGCTGTCTTCTTTTATATATAACTTTTTTTGATAAGGTTCATTTCAGGAACTGAAACATGTTATAATGTATATATAAAAATTAAAAATTGTATAATACAGCAGCATTTTCGAACTTCATTTTTTACAAATATATACATACTCGTATACGAGCTAATCCTATTATAAATATCATATCACGTACGAGCTCCCGAAAATGCCTGCTAAAAAAGACACCACGACATCTCCTCAATAAATGAAGAGATACTGAAAGAATTGAAAAGCATAAATTCAAACCTAACAGCAGTGTTAAACAAACAAACTCACTAACACCTCGACCTTCTACACAAACTAACGAGGAAACCGAATCGAATAAAACACCCTCCGAAATATTCGAGAAAGTTGAAAATCTATGCGATACAATGACGACATTCTTCACAAACTTTACGAAACAAGAGCAACAAAAAGAAGGAACACATGAGAAGAACCGAGCAACTTCAACAGCAACTTCAACATTACAAATAAAGAACCAAGTCCTCCCCCAATGGAGAACACTACAGCGAAACAGAAAATTCGCTTTTTGGAAAATGATACAAAATCAGAATAAAGCAGAGATTTACCAAAAATGGCTAGACTCAACACCCTAGTCATACCCCGTAAATTACAAATCAAACCCATCTCGGAAAACAAGAAAACTTAGAGAAAAAACGTCATTAGAAAAAATGAAGATGGAAATAGAACTACTTAAGCTGAGAGCTAAAACGAATGAAGAAAAAGTAAAACCATAGACGAGGAAATCAACGAAGAAGTCATCAAACTAATAGACGACAACAATACTGAAACATTACCAGCACTATGGAATGAAGAATGTGAAAAAGAGGAACTTAAGTCCCTCCAACGATGGGAAAAGAGCGCCATCTGGTTTCTAGATTATGAAACCAACTTCAAAAATGAACACATATCCAACAACCCCTTCATAAAATTAAGCAAATCAAAACCAAATACCAATAGAACGGAACAACACCAAGAAATCCTACCACACTCTACACCAGAAAAGTACACCTAAAACACACCCACACTACCTACACCAACCCCAAACACCTACAGAGGCCCACCACACCAGTTCGAAAATAGACATACCAACAGAGCAGAACAACCACCAAGAAATCCAAACACACTCTACAACAGAAAAATGCATTTAAACGCACCCCACACTACCTACACCAACCCCAAAACACTTATAGGGTCCCACCACACCATTCCACGAACCTAAGAGCCACAACATACAATACTATAAAATACAACCCACATACCAAACCAAAACGCTACTACCAACATCCACCCCAGGAACCAACCATACAACCATACAAACAACAAATGCACTACAGAGGAAACAACTACCAACACAATATACCTGGGAACTAAGACGTAACACTAGGTTCAACACAGACTCCAGAACAGAGCACCACAACTCACTCTGACAATTATAACAACATGAACAGATAAATAATAGCTTTGAACATAACTACACCACCCATTTTTAGACCCCACACACAGGAACAGGGACACACGATGGCAAAGGACAAACAAAAGAACCTCAGGTAATTAAGATAATCAATCTCTCAAACAAAGAACTTACACCTAACGAAATAAGCATACTCTCCAAAGGACTTAAATTTACACCCACCCCACACGTTCTAATTATTAAATGAAAAGATGATATTTCGGAATTTTGCAGAAAACTAAGACTCACCGAGGCATTTCAAGACAAACAATGAGGAGGACTCAATATCTAGAAACAAGAGCAATTACACCCCCACCAAAGGTAAGAATAAAGCCTTAGACCGCTATTGTGACTACATAACTATTTCCCGTTTCAATTCATCAAGAAACAAAAACACAGCCCTAACTTCAACAAAGAGAATGGAACGACCTCAGGGCCCAACAGTATAACCAGCAAAAATAATGCATAACCTTAGCATTAATCAACACATACCAAGAAGGACTCACGAACAAGGAGTATGAATACATCACAACTTCAAATTCAAATCGAGTTTGTTCTATGGTATCCCTAAGGTACACAAAAGCCAAACCATTAGAGAAACGTGCAAAACATCCACCGACACACTCATCAAAATCCCTTCACCAAATGATCTTAAACTAAGACCGATAATCGCAGGGCCAGCATGTGAAACTCACCGCCTCAGCAATTTCTTAGACACACTTCTTAAACCTTTCCTAAAACACATCAAAAGCTACGTAAGAGACGATATAGATATGCTCAACCACCTCCCTAAAACAGTCAATGAGAAAACCCTTCTAGTATCATTCGACGAAGTTAATCTTTATTCTAACATCCCTCACAACCTAGGAATAGAAGCGATCACCTTCTGGCTGAATAACTACCCCTTTGAACTCCCAACTCGCATAAACAAAGACCTTATAATAGAAGGACTTAGATTCATTTTAGAGAACAATTATTTTATTTTTGACAATGATTTCTACAGGCAAAGATCGGGAACAGCGATGGCACGCGTACTGCCACCATCTTTTGCCAACCTAGTGATGGGATACCTCGAGAAAATACTATACCGGATGACACTCGAGAAATATGGAAACACCTTCGCCACCTATATCCATAACAACTGGAAAAGATACTCGATGACTGTTTCATCATCTGGGACAAAGGCATAGAGAAACTTGAGGAATTTAAATACATTAAATGGAATAAATGACAATATACAATTCACGATGGACCACAACGAAAAGAATAATTACCGTTTTTTAGACATCCTCATTAAGAAAACCGGCAACAAAATAGAGACAGATATCTACTATAAACCGACAGACTCTAAACAGTACCTACCCTTTGATTCATGCCCCCACGACACACTAGAATGAATGTCCCTTTTTGTTTAGCTAGAAGGATTTGCAACCATAATATCAGACACAAACACCCGACACACACGTCTCCAGGAACTTAGAACCACACTCACAAATAGAAACTATCCACAGCCCCTAATAGACAGTGCAATCCAACGGGTACTTAAATTAATTATAGAGACCTGAGACAAACAAAACCAAAAAATAAAACAATTAAAAACCTTCCCTACATCTCTACACACAACCCACTCAACAATGAGGCCTTCAACACACCATACTACAAAGCACAGCCCT
>NC_042997.1:1937500-1950000 GCF_006345805.1 Octopus sinensis | reverse complement strand
TTGTTTCTTTAGTGGCATTCTTTTCGAGCCTTTTCGATTTTCCTTGTAAAGCAATTCAGTCTTGCATTGGTAATGGCTTCTTTGGCTGTATTAATCGAACTAGCCTGGCCTACCATAATATATAGCGCTGTGCGTAGTTCTTGTAATCGTCGTGAAGAATGTGAATATCATCATCATCGTCATAATTGCTATCAACTCCTCCTACGGTTTTCTCATTTGCCATCGCAGCAAGTTTAATTCTCGCGGAAGCTTCATTAATATCGTCATATATTCACAATGAGTCTTACAAGTATACAGTGTGTTATCTTACTCCATACGCTTTGCAAATACTACTGGATAAACTAACCGTATCTATCACCATCTCAAACTCCATCAGGCCATGTAACGTTTAACAACTATTCAATATAGGTGTTTATGGAAAATATGAATCTCATATGATTTGCTTGCAGCTGTGTACAATATACATACATGCACCAATAATATCATCATTGCTCTCATTATGATTGTGATGCCATCCATGGCATAGTTATTATTTAAATCATTATCATCATGAAGAAACGAATGCGAATACTTCATTTGCTGGTTGGTATCATCATCTGTAACATCATTAGTAGCAGTAGTAATATCAACAACACATTGGATTATTATCATTACTCTCTTTGTCGTCAGCATTTTAATCAGTTCATTCACATATCTTTAATAATACTTTCTGAAAACATCTGTATCAATATCTGATTGTCTGTACACACTTGGAAATTAATTTATTAATAAATTTATATCCTATCGCACTGTCTCCTAATTTTAGTAATTACTGAGATTTAACTGTCACCTTCAGATTCTCTGACGATCTCTAATACCTCAGGGTTAAATTATACAACAGGAAGGAATGAATATTGAAACTCGTTGTGGAAGCCTAATAGTAAGTTATAGAGTAACTATAATTGTGCATAAACATGCAAGTACATGTGCGTATCTAGGTTCAAATTTCACGTGGTGGCATTAGAAACACACGTGACATGCTATTTATATACAAGCACATACAAATATACATACATACATACATACATACCTATATATATTCTGGACATATACCTGTATGCATATATATTTATGCATATATATATGTATGTATACATGTATATATATATATGTGTGTGTGTAAGTGATTGTATGTATGTGTGCATGTATGTGTGTATGTATGTATGTATATATGTATGTATGTATGTATGTATGTATGTATGTATGTATGTATGTATACATGTATATCTCCAGAATATATATATATATATATATATATATATATATATATATATATTATATATATATATATATATATATATATATATATATATATATATATCAGTATTATTGTTAAGCTGAAACTGTTGCTAACGTAAATAGTAATGGAAGTGTGAAAATATATTTTTTCTTTTTTGAGAGAGCAACGCTTTGGCCTTACAGCTCTTTTCCATAATATCAATGGTGCGTATGTTTGAGCGTATTTATGGGTGCATATATGTAACATACATAGTATATATATATTCGCTAAAAGTGGCATTCCTATATTTCTGATTAAACAAATATAACATAGGCACTGAAATCTTCAGCGAAAATAAATAATAGATGTATCTGCTCGTCACTGACCCATTCTTTAACATCATTTTTCGACACCATATGTTTAAAGATAAATGCATTTCGTTTTTTATAGTATTATTATCTATTTTGTACAAGACATATGGTATGCAACATGTTTACTGTAATTCATTCCGCTTTTTACTAAAAGAATCATTCTAGGTTCTATATTATCTATAATCTCATTGAGAGATCTTTCTAAGGACATTTTTCGAGTACAGTTTTGTTTGTTTCGCATGGATATCAAAATATTTCTTTTTCAATTATGATATAACTTCGTGCAGTGACCATATATTTTTTTATGTGTGTAATCACTTTGTCACAAAGGAAAACATCAATTTCCTTCTGTACGACATGTTTTCTGTCTCCATAGTCCTATATAAATCCATTCACAACATTAAACCCTTTGGTAATCTCTATAAGCATTTGTGTGGTACGACTCTCGATGCGATGCAGTTCTCTCATTTGTAAGAATTGAATAATTCAATATATTTTTAATAGTTTTGATTCGACTTTTACAAGAAATAATTTTACATATAATACGCGTGTATTTTTGAGAAAATTCATGTAACTATAAACGAACTTTAAAGGAAAGAGGGTGAAGAGAATATATGCATATGCAATTTTGATCTCTTGAATTTTAAAATTATTTAGTGAAATTTTTAAGCTAGCACTGTTGGAAAATTTATAATACTTCTAAAATATCTAACTTGAGAGATAAACTGTAAAAAAAAAAAAACGTCATTATTTTCATGGAAATATTCAGGAGACACGGAGATATATGTATGTCCCAAGACATCTGATAAAGATCAAAACAGTGAAATACAAATTGCAAGATGAAATGAAGTGTAACTGTCAAGAGGAATTTTTAAACGTTGCCAAATGCGGAAGAGACGCCAAATATTGCTACACAGGATTATATATATATATTATATATATATATATATATATATATATGTCAGTAATAAAAGAACGTATTTTTTTTTACGTTTCGTTTTCAACTATGCTACATTCAAAAAGCTTTTTCCGTACAATCGATACTTAGTTATTAACTATTTCTAGTGGGCACCATTGTGTATTTGTGGCTGCCTACATGTGTATAGTGTATGTGATCTGCACTGCGCTCCATGTATGGACATTTACGGAATTATATAGAGGAGTATATAAATTCACCAAACTTTAGTGAATTTCTGTCTCTTAATATCAAGAAATGCATGAATGTTTGATGAATCTTAAACTACTAACATTTCTGTATTTTATAGCTATTACACATATTTATGTGTTTCTGTGTGTAACTGTGTGTGCGCGCGTATATGTGCGTTTCTGAGTCGACAAATCTTTCTTAAATACTATGGAAAAAGCGATAAACGCAATGTCTTTTCCTTTCCAGATCTAAATTTTAACATATTATGCGCTCAAAATAATAATTTTCATAAGTTTGGATATTTGTGTTTTTGCGTGTGTGTATGCTCTTCTCTCTCCCTAGTTCTCTCTCCCCTACCTATCTATCTCTCTTTCTTTCTCTCTCTCTCTCTCTCTCTCTCTCTCTCTCTCTCTATCTGCAAACTAGACCTCGTTAGCATTTCATTATCAATTTCCTTATGAAGTTACCAAATTAAATTATATTTGACAGTGTTATTCAAATGTTTCTGTTTGCACATTTATATGATACCTTATGACAAAACCATTGGTCTCAACCATGCTAAACTTTATATATATATAAGCCGGGAGAAATGCGTAGCCGTATTCTGTCTGCCGTTACGTTCTGAGTTCAAATCCCGCCGAGGTCGACTTTGCCTTTCACCCTTTCGAGGTCGATGAATTAAGTACCAGTTACGCACTGTGGTGGAGGTAATCGACTTAATCCCTTTGTCCTTGTTTGTCCCTTCTATGTTTAGTTCCTTGTGGGCAATAAAGAAATAATATATAGATATATACATATATTTATGCACACAAAAATGCTGCTCAGATGAGACACCCTTCGGTCATGACTGACCATTTTATTGCAACTACATAGTTACCCTACCAGGTACGAGTCCGGGCAAGCTTGTTTATGGAAGACCAGCAGTCGCCCATTCATACCGGCATCCCCTCCCCACGCCACCAGTGTAATGCAAGGGAAAGGCAAATGCCGCTACAGCTTGGCACCTGCCACGTCGCAGCGCATTTCTACGGCTGCTCAAGATCACAACACGCAGCCCGGCCCGGAATTCGAACTCACAGCCTCACGATCGTAAGCTTGACGTTCTAACCACTAATCCATGTGCCTTCACAAATATATATATATACACACACATATATATATATATATATATATATATATACTTTATTTTAAGCAGCATATTTTACTCTAGCATATTACTCTACCACTGGTATTTGAGTACTCTTTTTTCCACCTTGTTTCACATTTATGTGTTTACTCCGGTATATATATATATATATATATATATATATATATATATATATATATACATATATATTTATGTATATATACCATTGTATGTATATATATATGTATATACATGCAATACATATATACATGTATATATACATATATATATTAATATATATATATACATATACATATATGCACATAGATGTATGCATATATATATATATATATATATATATATATAAGTTTATGCGTGCACATATGGATGTGTGTGTGCGTATGGGCGTGTGGTCATATATACATAGATGGATACGTACGTAAACACATACACACAGGCATACATACATATACATTTGCATGAATATTGGGAAAACAATTAAATAAATAAATATATATAGATAAATAGATAACTTCAGGTATACAACAAGTGTGAGTGATCACTGCAAAAGAATGCTATATAAAAATTCCAAGATGTCACACTAGAGATAATTCTATAGAAAATATTTTTAATCTGTAGCTGCCAGAAATACGAAGGTATAGATGCATCTCGAGAAACACAAAGTATATGACAAAATAAGAATAGGTTGCCATAAGACGAACGGCAATGTAGAAAATAAAGTTAAATTTAAAAGATATCATAATATAAATCTTGAAAGAAAACGAACACAGAAGCCAACTTATATATATATATATATATATATATATATATATGTTCCGTTTGAGATTTTCAACGGCGTTCTACATTCTCAATATAAAATTCAAATATTTTGAAATAAAGTTAATACGATAAATATAAATGTTAGCAATTTTCTATTTTTGTAATTCTTAGATATTGCCGCTCATCACCATTTTCTCTTATCCTTCATACTATTGTCTCTTTCATAAAAATACACTCCAAAATCCAAAATAAGTGTATATATGTGTGTGTGTGTCTGTGTCTGCTCGCGTGTGGTATTTCCGAGTGTTCATTTATGTATGTATACATAAGCTAGGTATATATATATATGTATACGTACATACATACATCCTTACATGCATGCATAATACATACGTACATTCATACATACATACATACATATATACATACAAACATACATATATATGCCGCTCATCACCATTGTGGCTTATCCTTCATACTTTTGTTTCTTTCATAAAAAGACTCTCCAAAATCCAAAAGAACTATATATATATATGCGCCTGTGTGTGTGTGAGTGTGTGTGCTAGCGTGTGGTATTTCTAAATGTTCATTCGTGTATGTATACATAATCTAGGTATAAATATATATATATATATGTACGATACCTGCATGCATGCATACATATATCATAGTCGCTCCTGTCAATGTCAATATATGTTTATTAGAGAGAGAGAATTAAAAAAAAAAGATAAGAGCTTTAGAATTAAAAAAAACAATAGGAGCTGCAATCTAGTTCCGGTGCATGCGTAAATATAATTCGAGTCCAGTGAATACGATACGCTATAAAGTCACAATGCGGACACAAATGAATCTTTATTCAGCCTGGGATTGAGCAAATGAGTATTTTGATTGCAGAAGTGGCAGTGTGGTAAGAAGCTTTCTTCCAAACTAAATGGTTCTGGGTTGAGCCACACTGCATGGAACCTTGGGCAAGTGCACCCTAAGATAGTCTCGGGCCCACCAAAGGCTTGTGAATGGATTTTCTGGGCGGAAACTGAAAGAAGCCGTCGTAAATATGTGTGTGGTATATATGTGTATGTATGTGCAGCTTTGCATTCTTATCACATTCTGTCTAATATATATATATATATATATAATATATATATATATGTATATATAATATATATATACATACATATATATATGTACATATATATATAGTATATATATATATGTATATATATATATATATATGTATATATGTATATATATATAATATATATATATATATATATATATGATATATGATATATATGTTATATATATGTATGTGTGTATATGTATATATACCCGAGAAAAAGCAATAAATTGGAAACACGATGGGGAGAGTAAGGTACTCGAATACTAGACAATTGCTCTACGAACGGAATCGTGAAACTCTCAGTAGCAGTTTTTGTTATAGATTTGTTATGTCTTTGCAGCTTGAATAGTAAATTCTGTGTATATATGCAAATATGAAGAGAACTGACTTTTCTGATAATTTTTGTTCTTTAATCATTAGATCTAATTATTAAAGAGGAAAATAATTAGAAAATCAATTTCTATTCCTTTTTTCAAATATATAGTAATGTACCAAGGATATTCTATATCTACTATAAACTCACACACACATACACACTCACACACACAAACACACACAAACACACACACACACACCACACACACACATATAATATATATATATATATTATATATATATATATATATATATATGCATGTATACATATCTTGTCGAAAATGAACATCGAAGTATCCATGATTGCTTATACCAATGTGAAGTATGAGTGTCACTCCAGGAACTTCACTCTTTCTCGCTCTGGCTACGATATTCCTCTTGGGATACACTCTTCGACTTTTGTCGTGTTTACATTCACTTATATATAAAAAGGTTCTCTCCAACTAACAACAAAATTTATATATTCAACATAATAATGTAAACTGACGATAAATACGTACGTCACATTTATTAATTTCTTGTTTCCTCTTCCATTTCATGTGTGATGTATGTGTGTGTATGTGTGTGCACATCATTATCATCATCATTGTCGTCGTTTGTCATCCGCTTTCCAAGATGGCTGGCTTATAGGGTTTGACTCAGGGCTGGCAAGCCAGAAGGCTAGCCCAGGCTCCAATTTGATCTGGCAAAGTTTCTGGAGCTGTATATATCTCTATGCGTATATTTTTGTTTTCATATAAATGAAACAAAAAAATATATATACAGGATGTCCCAAAAGTAACTGATGGGTTTCGATTTTTAATAACTTCCTTAACTGTGCAAATAAGTGCGTGGAATCTTTATACTATATAAACAATATAATGGAAATTAATACACATCCGTCAAATTTTGTTCTGTATAAATTTTACAAATTGTACAAATTTTAGTCCTGTAGAAAACGTTCCCTCACTTTAAATTACGTCAAATTTAAATTTAAAATATGAATGAGAACATCCAGCGTTCACACGTTGATGGAATGTCATCATTGTGTTTAATTTTCAATTTTATAGCAGGCGAAAAGAAAAAAAGACTGGAAAAAGAAAGAATAAATATCCAGCTTTGCTAATTGAGATTTTGTCTAATCTACAAAAACAACTCAGTATCTACATACTGATACTGCCCAAATATTTACAGCCTTCACTAGATTCGGACCATTTAGATTTGACCTCATTAGCTTCCTCACCTTTGCTCAACGTTCACTTCTCGTTTTCATTTCTATATTTAGTACTGTCAGATTTTAATAAGCCTAGATATTTATAAATCTTTCTTTCTTTTAATTTCTTCTTCTTCTTCTTCTTCTTCTTCTTCTTCTTCTTCTTCTTCTTCTTCTTCTTCTTCTTCTTCTTCTTCTTCTTCTTCTTCTTCTTCTTCTCCTTCTTCTTCTTCATCTTCTTCTTCTTCTTCTTCTCCTCCTCCTCCTCCTCCTCCTTCTTCTTCTTCTTCTTCTTCTTCGCCTTATTATTATTATTAATAATAATAATAATATTGCTAGTCTCTAACTCTGTAAGTGGTTTAGTCTTTCCTTACCTCTTCCCAGATCATACCACAACTTTATTTTCTCCATATTATCAAGGTGTGAGGTATCATATCGTATGCTTTGCGATAGTCAACTCATGCCATGCTCACGTTTGTATGTTTTCCCTTGCATTTCCTGATAATTATATTATCAATTAAGAGCTGATCCTTCCTTCCGTGGCTCCTTTTCCGGCACCCTTTCTATCTAATGGGAAACAGCCCTCCTTTTTCCAAGTATATATACGGTTCACCGGCAAAAACACCTGACATTAGTTTCCACTTTAGCGGAAGGCATGTTATTGGTATAAAGTTGTCTGCAACATTTTCGTTTTCAGGATCTTTGGCACATAACGATGTTTTTCCCTTTGCCATCAAGCTAGATACTACGCCTTCTTGTAAGCACTCAATCCAGATTTAGTGCTATACTTTCATGGACCCCTTCACCTTCTTCCAATAACATTGGAACCCATCCGGTCCGGGGCATTTCTAATTTGGGAATTTTCGTAACTGTATCTTTTTTTTACATTCGCAGCTCAGGAATAAGAGTTCAGGACTCAGTATAACGTGACAAGTGACAACAGAAAAATGAATGGCGGCAGTGAAAAAGTAGTGCAAAGGGTAAATGTAACTGCATTCTCAGCAAATATACCAGAATTAATGGGAAGAGCTATATCACAAGAATACGAACATGACCAAGAAGACAGTGAGGATAGTGTGCCGATATATTAGAGAAGACCAGGATCAAGCACCCCAGTGCAAGCTCACTGTTGAAACCGAAATCTTAGATTCGATTCTTGGGATATTCCGGACGAGAAACACAACTGAAACTAACAAGATTATTTGTGCTGCAGCTATGGTTGTGGCAACAGCGTTTGATATAAAAGAAAAGAACAAACAGAACGCAAAGAACCATACTGGCGTAGACGAATTTGTGACAAACAAGGTTAAAAGGACATTTAGGTCAAGTTGAAGGATTGAGAAGAATGAAATTTCAGAACGAAAGTATAAGAATAATGCTAGAAAGATGATATAAATTAAGAGATAAAGGTTATGATATGATATTGGAAGAATTGAAACAAAGACTAGTGACAACCAGAGCAAATGTGGAATGACGACACGACAATAGAAAAAGAGAGTTCAGGCAAAACAGATTGTTTAGAGCAGATCAGAAGAAACTGTTTCAAGAACTAGATGGGAAAATACACGTAACAATAATACTAACTGCAGGAGAAAGGCGTTCTAGAGAGGGATCTGGGAGCAACCTGTAGAGCGTGGCTGCTTGAAATCCAAGATTTGCTAAGAAATATAGAGGTCCAAGTCTTCGTCGCCATCGTTGTTGTTGTTGTTATTATTTTATTGGTTGAATGATATTTCAAGAGTAAGTCTATCTTTGACGAGTTCAAAATAAGAGGTGATAAAAATTCTATTGTATAGAAATTTAAAGTATGAACGAGAGCAACCAGGGTCCGCGCGTTGATGGAATGACATCGTCAGCCTTTAAGTTTCAGTTTCATAACAGGCGAAAAAAAAAGACAGTAAAAAGAAGACTGGAAAAAATACATTTTTTTCTGTCTTTTTCTTTCGCCTGTTATAAATTGAAACTTAAAGACTGATGATGTCATTCCATAAACCGCCCACTGCCAGCAGTCTCACACTTTTTACTGGCCATGCTTCAAGAACCCCGCGTAAAATTCTTACAGCTCGAAGTAATACTGATTTTTGTAAGTGTTCTATCGTTATGTTGGTATCTATCGTTATGAGCCATGTTTGCTAATAATTCTAAGTGCGCCAAGTACTATACGTATTACATCTACTCTTCTCATTGACCGCAATCTTCGAATTTTCCACTTCAAATCGTCGTAGTTGTTCATATTTTCTTCTTGTAACAGGGACTGCTATGTCAGTTAACGTGCTTGTTGTTTTTCTCATCACAACAATGTCCGGTTTCCGATGTCTGGTCAGGTGATCGCACTGAATCATTGTACCCCACCAGATATTGCAATTTTCATTATATGTAACACCCCAGAGATTTCCACATACCACGCCTTTGCTCTTTGGAGGTTATGATTTCGACAGAGCTCCCAATGGATTATTCTTGTCACATTGTCATGTGTTTTATAATTGCATTGTTCCAATTTAGGGCATACACAAATGATGTGCCATACCGTTTCACCTATACGGATGTAATGCTATTACTCATGTATTGAATGCATACAGAAACTGGGCCTCGAAGTACTTATATATATATAGATAATAGCATTTATATAATGGGTTGCAAAGTCCAAATGATGTGTGTTCCAATATTCGCATGCAAAACCGTTTATTTGCTATTATCTATTGCTTTGCAATAAATTCATGATCCCATTCCCAAACGATGAATTATTCCAGTCTCTCAAGAGTTTATAAATTATTATACTGGCAAACATACATACGCACATACATGCATACACACGAACAGATATATATTTGTATTCATAACACCCAGAATGATATGCTTTTTACACTTACCAAAGTGAACGGAACTTTGACCAGGAGGAACGGATGTTCTCAGACGTCTCGAACGTTCATTGGGTGTTTCGATCCAAGAACTGTAACAGCCTGTTCATCTGGGTCAACAAAGGCGGCCAAATCACTGCTTCCCATCTCATCCTGGCTTCAAGCTTTGCTCCTCACGCTTGCTCCAAAGCCACCAAATGCTTCTTTCAGCTGCATCTCTTGCGCTTTGTTCCTTTCCTCTTTTTCCAATGGCTGCAACCATCATCCATGCGGACTGTGCAGGGAACCTCTACAGCCAACATCGAGTGCACCAACACCAGCACAGCTACACCCACACATTCAGCCCCACTTACACGCACATGTGCACACACACATACATATGTATGATTGTTCAAGGCCAGCTCGAAATGCGGCACTGTGCGACAATTAGGAGAGACGTGAGGGGCTGCATGATGTGCATGTGCAGGAGCATATGTATTTTGAAATAGGCGTATTTGGAGAGCGCTGTGCTTGTTACTGTATAGTGTATATGTGTGCTCAATGGAGCGGAATTATGGAAATATATAAGCGTAGTTTAGTGAAATTGTCGGCTTTTGGATTGTGGTTTTGCTCAAGTGGAAGTATGCAAGTGTGGAAGTATGAGACGAGGAGCATGGACGAACGAGTTAAAAGCTCAGGTGAGAGAAATTGATTGTGGTGGGAGATTTTTTTTGTAAGCGTATGAGTGTGAAATGCCTCTCCGTTCAATAAAGTTATCAACAAGAGAGGAACAAGTGAGTAAAGTGCAACATTGGTTGAAAAAAAAAAGAATATTAGTTCTGTGAGAGAAAAACAGTGTAATGGTGAAATAGTAATAATAATAATAATAATAATAATAATAATAATAATAATAATAATAATGATAATGATAAAACTGCAAGTGTTCAGATGGATGATGATGAGGAGGAGGACGAGGAGAAGGAGGAGGAAGCGGAGTAGGAAAAGGAGGAGGGTCGTGGAGAGGTGTGGAGAGGACGATGGGAGGAGGAAGAGAAGGGAGCAAGCGAGGAGGTGAGGAGGAGGAGGAGGGATTGAGGAGATTGCTGACGATTATAATGTGTTAACTGTGCACTGAACGTATATTTAAAATAATGACCGCTAAACGTTAAATTATAGATGAAAAGATTAAACTAGAATTCACTACAGAATCGTGCCCGGAACACTCGTTCGTCTGCTTCTTCTCATGCGCATCTGAGTATGCGTATATCTCTCTCTCTGTCTCTCTCTCTCTCCCTCTATCTATCTATCACTTCTATCTATGTCCTACCCCCTCGCTCCTTCTCAATCTCTTTCTCTATATATAATCATGTGTGTGTGTGTGCATGAACAGATGCACATGAATATATATATATATATATATAATATATATATATATATATATATATATATATATTATATATATATATATATTATATATATATATATATATGCATACACACTTCACATACAAAAGTTGTGTGTGTGTGTATGAGTAGGTGCGTGTATTGTTATATTTGTAGTTATTCATGTGTATATGCTTATATGTTAGTTTTGTGTAGATTTTGTGTACGTAGCATTGCACAATGCGATTAATATGAAATCTCTGTGTGTTTAAGTGTCAGGATTATCCATAAAAGAATAACTTATACTTTTGACAAGTCTGTTTGTGTTAAGATATATATTGCACAGCTGGTGGTTTACTCTTGAGAGTACTTCATAACACTATTCAGTAGCTTCAAACACTCCAAGAATCAAAGATAATTCATGCTGAAGAAATTATCACTGTTTGTACTTGCTGAATGTTCATTTTTTTCCTTTTTTCCTTTTCATAAATCTTTTACCACTCTTCTTATGCCTCGAGACAGTAATGTACACGCAAGTATACACACAAATACAAACCGATATACACATTGGCAGAAAACACACGTAACGAAGCACACTCGTGTAAGCTTATACATCAGCATAGGCGTACAACGCCACTAAATCATATGTATTTGTAAAAGATGATGATAATATATACTAATGATACTAAAGTTAAGATCCTTAGTTAGGAGCCTATATTCATGTTTACCAAACACGACAGAAAGTATCCCGGATAAGCCTAAAACGCCAAACTAAATGCTTTCCTTATATATACAGGGGTTCGACAAAATAATGGAAGCACCTAGCATCATGGCATCATAATTTTGAAATATCTATAAAGCCGTCAAAAGTTTGTTTATTTTTACGGTTTTTGATTTATTATTAGTGTTGCT
>NC_042997.1:1922500-1932500 GCF_006345805.1 Octopus sinensis | reverse complement strand
GGAAATTAAGGGAGCGTTAGATGTACATAGAAATAGCAGTCTTCTAGTAGAAACAGATAAAATGAAATATATTGAGAAACCGAATAGAACCATTAAAAAATGTTTAAATAATGAATGATGGAATAATTCGTTTTAGCTCAATTTTCAGTGAGCAAATAAAATCCAAAATATTTCAGGAATTCTTTTCTGCTGAACAAGTATTTCCCCAAATCTAGCAAAAACACCAAAAGCATCAAGAGTCAAAATGTAAAATTACCATATGCGACATTGCACAAACTGGAATACTACATACATACATTAATTAACATTCGACAGTATACGATAAAACTAGAGGGGCTAACAGAAAACCGTAGATCAAAACAAAGTAAACAACGAGGGAATGGATGCGAATATGAATGATAAAAGCTTCTCCATAACAGGAACGCGTCCAAACAGCGCAATACCATTGGCAGGGAAATCCATACCTGAGGAAAATAAGAATACTGTTGCAGGAGGAAGAAGGAATGTGAGCACTAATGATAACTCCGTTAATCGAACGAGAAAATATAATGTAGCATGTAACTTCAGGCGAAAAAATGAACGTAAATTTAATAACCATTGCATCATAAAGAATGCAGTTTTCATTTGTGAAGTGAAAGCGTGTGCGCTAAAATATATGTAAATCGTTGCAACCGGAGACACCATAAAAAAACCCTCTGTTATCGTGAAGTGTTACCTTCATATATCAGAGATTTAATGTTTGATATAATTTAATATAATTGTGTTCTATTTCAGGTGACAAGCTAGCAGAATCGTTAACCCTCCAGGCAAAACGCTTAACGGCATTTCCCTCGTTTTAACGTTCTGTGTCCAAATTTCCCTGAAGTCAATTTTTTCTTTCACACCTTTCACACCTTTTTAATCGAATTGCCGCTTCTCTCGAATTTTCTGGTCGTGTATCAAAATTTGTACTCAATGAAATTATGATCTTTAAAATATACATCGCTATATTCCAAACGTGTGGAGGCTCATGGCCTAGTGCTATAACAGCGGACTCGCGGTCGAGGGATCGCGGGTTCGAATCTCAGACGATGTGTGTGTTTATGACCGAAACACCTAAGCTTCGCGAAGCTCCGGCAGAAGGTAACGGCGAGCTTCTGCTGACTCTTTCGCCACAACTTTCTCTCACTCTTTCCTCCTGCTTCTTGCAGTTCACCTACGACGGACCAGCGTCCCCTCAGGTGGAGGAACCTCTACGCCAAGGAAACTAGGAAACCAGGAAACCGGCCCTGTGAGCCAGGCATGACTTGAGAAGGAACAAACATATTCCAAACGTGCACATAAAACTGCAGCAGGTAACTTGTCCGACAAGTAGTAGTAGTAGTAGTAGTAGTAGTAGTAGTAGCAGTAGCAGTAGCACTTCTAGTAGTAGTAGTAGTAGTAGTAGTAGTTGTTGTTGTTATTGTAGTATTAGTGAATAGGATTATGCAAAGTTTGTGATCACTTGCAAGTCAATTGATGATGTGAAAATTATTCTTGATGACAGCAAGAATTAATGAAAAATGATAACGTAAATAAAACAGTAGAGTGTTGCGAAATATTTAAAGCATGTATCTCTTTTATTAATTTACCAAAATAATTAGTTTGCCTGGTGTGTATAGCAATACGTAAACGTTAGCAATCAATAATATCAATAGAAAACACTGACACGTATCGTCATAATTATCATCAGGTCTTTGAATTTGATTGATAGTTTAATTTTCCTAAATGGTGGTCCTGAATAAGAGTAAGCTATTACAAACAGCATGTCTCAAAATCTCTAGCAAATTACAAGGTGCATTATACCGTAAAATTTAGTTTTCTCAGACAGCATATTTTATCTCATCAACATGTTCAGTTCTATTGTCCATGGAAACCGTGATTAGAAACATAAAGCCAACACCAGTCATTTTAAATAGATTCTGTTATTATGTTTCACTTTCGGAATATTGGTTTATTCTTGAGAGACAGTGGAATTAAGTCAAGATATATTCGTTTCTCCGAACAGTTTTGAACATTTCTTCGAATCCCACCACTTGTTTGACGCTTTCGACAATTGCAGTTAAAAGCCGTCGTCAAGACGACAGAGAACGATCGCTCTACATAAGATCAGTATGGTATCCGCTTTTCTGATTCTGAATGATCATGGAATCTATCCAGCCTCTCACAGGTACAGCGTTGGCATCTTGGAAATGTGTGCTTGGAATGTTTCATCATTACTCATGCTGACTCACAGTGCACGGACTAATTCTGACTGTGATATTGCACTACAACCTGGTCCTATATATGCCGATTGTAGACTGTTCGTGGGCCGATTGTTGAATGCTTGAAACTTCTCAGCAGCAAACTGCATGTTATTTGCATATTGCATGCAGGTCGATTTACAATTTTAGCATATATATATATTCGTTCCTTCGAACAGTTTTAAAAATTCCTTAGAAATAAACAGGAAATGAATATAACTGCATTGAAATTAACGTATCAGATAGAACGTGGAATTTTCTTGCTCAATCAAATACATTAGCAATAAAATTATATTCACGAAATATGAGTACACATGTTTGTGTGTTTATTACTAATATATTATATACTTGACTCCCTTAGTCGAATACATTTTCCATTTCTTTTCTATGCATATAAATAATCATACCCCGCTTCAACAACTTCAATCTCTGCGAATCCCTTAATTACAACTCTCTATAAATTGTAGACAAGTGTCTGCATTTCGTTTTATATTTAACATTTGTTATCATCTTGTGTGTTTAAATTTTCTTTCTGTCCCTCAATTTCTCTCACTTTTCGAAAAACATATCTATTTCCATATTTCTCTGGACACACGACACTTAAAATTTACTTTATCTAAATACAAATCATCCTTCCGACGTTCTCTCTATATAGCCATTCTCTTCCTTCGCTCTCAGTCAGGTAAATTTCAGTCTATTTCATAATTCTTCAAATGTATATATATCACAATTGTCATATTCTCTTGTCTCTGATTTTTAAACTGCTTCACTCGCAATCAGAGAATATTACTTAAGCACAATCTACGCAAATGTTCAGTAAACTCGCCATCACAAACACTATTTATAAAGCATGTACATACACAAGCTTATAACTGATAAATCGTTATCATTTTTCCAAATCGTCCTCGCACAATCATTGCACACAAAAACCATAGTAACGTAGCAAAATAACGTTAGCTTCAGACCACGTCAATGAGCGGGCCTTCAATAATGCAATTGCTAAATGTCTATGAGGGTGGTGCGTGGGAGACATGTAAATCAAATTTAGGGTACTGCATAATTGACTAGAAAACATACGCGCACACACACATACACTTATATATGTGTGTGTGTGTATATATGTATGTGTTTCTCTGTGTTTAATTGTTGTGGACCCCTGAATCTAACGCTTATTGCTGTATTGGGTCCTTATTCGAAATGGAGAAGATGGAATCACTTGTATTATGCAGTACCGTGTAGGTCGGTTGTTTTTATAGTTCTCAATTCGAAGATCTTTTATATGTATATCACAGCTTAACTTTCACGCCTTTTCCCGGTAGTTCAATTGTTTCACGGAATCAGTCTTATTTGTGTAAAGACTCGATTCCACCACTTGTTTAACGCTTTCGACAATCGCGGATAGAAGCAGTAATCAAGACTGCAAAGAACAATCGCTCCCCAGAGGATCAGTATAGTATCGACGTTTCTAGTTCTGAATTATCATGGAAGCTATCCAGCCTTTCTCATGCACAGTGTAGTCATCTTGGAAATGTACGCTTAGAATGTTTCATCATTACTCATACGGACTGGTTCTGACTGCGAGATTGCACTACACCCTGGTCCCATATATTCCAATAGTACACTGATTGTGGTCCGATAGTTGAATGCTTGAAACTTCTCAGCATCAAACTGCATATTATTTGCATATTGCATGCCGGTCGATTTACAATTTTAGCATACACACACATATATATATATATATATGTATGTATGTAAATGTATATATATATATATATATATATATATATTATATATATATATATATAACGTCGAAGTTGACGTATGCGCATTCAGCTCTTGCCTAACGTCCTACACAAATGATATGTTTCTAGTGGTCAAAAGTTGGTGCTGCACATTAGCTCATTCTCTCCATCAAATCGACGTTATTTGAACAGGTGTACCCGTCAGGTGTCGAAGTGATTAGAGACCACCTTGAAATGAAGTGTTTTGCTCTAGATCACAACACACCACCCAGTTTAGGCATTGAAATCATGATCTGGTGATGGTGGATGCGGCACAATAACCACTAAGCCATACGCCCTCACATACACACACGCACATACCGACATACAGTTACGTATATATATATATTTATATGTACACACACATACACGCACACACAACACACACACACACATATATATATATATATATATACGCGCATATATGTATATATACACATATCGATGCACACTCGCTAATGTTGAAGAGTGAAAAACGTCGCTAAACACTGCATTAGATGTTTTCATGTGAAGAAATCTTGTCGAGTTATCTAAAATGGAAATGAGTATCAACCTTTCCACGACCGACTAGAATAGGAGCTACGCTGCAGTGTGGTGCAGCCTGTGGACAGACAGAATTCATTAAGATCTATTATGCAGTAGAACTAACCACATAAATTAAAGAATAACCAGGGAACATAAATTGATATTTGTATTATTTCGTTTCCATTGTTTTGGTAGTTAATAAACAATCATTAATAATATTGATGGTGAAACTCCTCATTAGATGTGATGGGGGCCATACCCATGTTTCAAAATGGACTAGATACTAAGAGGGTTTAGTCTATTGCACCTACTCCAATACTTTACAGGTGAATCATTTTTCCAGCCCAAAGCCATGGAAGGTAACTTTTACGATTTAATCTCAGAACATAAAAAGCCGTAGAATATGTTGGAAATCACTATGTGTTAAATGTTCTGCAACTTCGTTACTATTGATTGTCGATATAATAAGGACTAATCATTCATTATTGATTAATAATTATCAACAACCGAGACACTGATTGTGAAATAATTAGAATATGTAGACAGCGTTACTGAATAATCAGAATTCCGGAATAGCCATGACAAGTGATATTGAATGGTATTTAAAGCCGGCCAGCAGGTTGAATCCTTTCAGCGCCTTGCAAAATGCTTAGCGGCATTGCGTCCGTCTTCATGTCCTCAGTTAAAATTCCACCGATGTCAACTTTGTCTTTTTACTCTTTCGGGGTGGATAAAATAAGTATCATTTTGGCACTGGAGGCAATGTAATCGACTTATCCTACACCTCTCCCCACCGAAATTGCCGGTCTTGTGCAAAAATTTGAAATCGATATCAAATTATTTTAAATTTTGACTGAAATATCAAAATTGGAATCAATCCAGACACTATTCTGCCTGTAATGACTATCACAGAAAATACGATTGTTCAACTAAAATAGTAAAGGAAAATGGATTTTCTTGGAGTAACTGTGTTTAGGGTGAGCAGTACCAGTGCCTTTACTTAGAATGTGGAACAATTGTTTCACAAATAATGTCCGATGTTCACTCGGTATCTTACGTAGAAAAACAAATAATAATCTATCATAGCGCTAGTGTCATCTGTTAATAAGGGACTGAAAACAAATTGAGCATCACTCTTTCAAAATCAACTATATATACGCATATACGCATACAAGTTTTATTGAGTTTGAAAAGATTTTCAAATTGTTACTCCAACTTTAGTATACGAGTACAAACCCCATCACCTTTACTTGCATCTAACTGCTCGAATATATATATATATATATATATATATATATATATATATATTATATATATATATATAATATATATATATATATATTATATATATATATGATACAATTAAAATTCAGTAGAATTAGGTACTTAAATTAAGGCACCTTCTTAGGTCGGAATAATATGTACACACAAATGATATTAAGTGAATGTCAAACTCGGTGCAGAAGTGCCAGTACCTGATATTTTTGCAATATATGCAGATAATACGACCCAGCTTAGGGAAAAGATCCGCACTTGGCTATTCATACATGTACTTTATGTTAAAACACTTTCTATAATATTTCCGAAGCGCAAATTCCAGGATAGGTGTACAAAGTATAAGTGAGTAACGTAGAGGTCATTAATTAAGCGCTCTTTCACGTTGGCCTTCTTTCAACGAAGTAAGCTCTAAGAACACTGCAGTACTAGAATGAACATTTTCCTTATTCTCTCAATACTTCATTGGGAGACCAAGTCGGGTTTTGTGAATCCACAACTAGACATACCTCCTTATATATGTTGAGTGCCTATAACTAATTAACTTTTTTTGATGCGAGCTATCAAATTAGTACCAGCAAGGTAACAGATAGAGCTTAATGTAATATTTTAATCTGACAATTATTTGAAAGGTATTCCTATACATGAAGACTAGATTGATGTAATTTTCACATAAATACACGAAAGTTAATCCCTTAAAGTAGAACGTAATATTTCACGCGTTAGAAATTTCTTGATATCCTTCGGCATGTTTTAATTCAGTGCTACAAAAGCTCATCATGTACTTGTCGTCACAGAGGTAAATTTTAGGAAATTGTATCTATCATTAATTCATTGTGTATGTCAGCGGTTAACTGGTTAAACAAACTCTAACACTGTTAGCTGTTATGGAGTCATTCCTTTTGAAAATAATGTGTTCCACATCCGTTCCTGAACATGTTTGAAGACCTACGTCTTAGTATAAATACTCGATACATATTAACCTGCAGACATCCCAAGAAAATAACCTATGTACAGTTTAGTTGAAGAGGACAATATTTTAGCCCTAATTCAGTACTGTCATGTGTTTTTTAAAGTACATGACAGAATATCCACTTGGAGTTTGAAATAATAAGAAAAATGCAATCTATTTTTTAATTTTTTATCTGAAGAAGTTTTAAATCTAAACTATTGAAACCTTTGGCTTGAGAACTGCATTATAGGGATGATTATGATGACTTTACTGCTAATAAGGAAAACCACATGCAGCACACAATGGGTGTATTCTCAGCTGTAGTTTTCACTTGACTACTCATTTGTCACAGGAAAATTTCCGTTTTGTATCAGGTGTTCGCTACATTTAACCAGATATATTTTCAAGTAAATTCAAGTTAGAATGCATTCTTATAGTAGGAAAGTATATTGTCACAAGTTTAAATGAGGTACGTTTGAAAATATCTCGTGCGTTCAAGCTCTTTGCATTACCTTTTGTAAAATGTAAAAGAAGCTGCGTTCAAGTTGTGGTAGTAATATATATATTAAATTCAAATTCTAGGTCTGTCCTTCTATACTCGTCCAAGTGATAGACAAGATACAGTAAAATTTGATGGAAAGATTTCACAAACAGATTTGAGGCGCATATTAAAAATCAAATGCCAAACACAAACAAAGGCATGATGGTTTAACATACACTGCATTCATCACCGAAACTCACACAGATCATCAACACTGACGCTCATGATCAGAAATATTCAGCAGTAAATCTGAATAATTGGAGGCACTCCATTACGGCATTGTGCAACATCTGATAAACGGAAAACTGAATATGGCGAGCTGGAGTATGCCTTACGTAAAAGTACCATTTCGAAGCTGCTTTATAATCTCAAAACCTGGATGTTCTAAACATGTTCAGGCCCACCTCTTTTTAAAGGAAGCGGTCATGGTTAATCTCATGAAATGGTGTACATAATAAGAGTAACAATTTGCCGATATCTCACTTTTTAAATTTCGTTTCTAAATACAAAATTACATTTCACCCATTAAAATTTGTTACCTCTTTCTTCTTCTGCCGCCACTATCTGGCTTACACTCACTAACTGATAACATATAATTTCCTCAGCACTATTCGCTTTATTTCATCTCTTCTGACTATTTCTGACCAAATATTTAGTAACGCACACTAGTTTATACATATTTCTTGTTCTTTAACCTGGTATTTTACCGTTTACCCCAGATGAGATAAAAACGCTGGAAATTTAGTATCCTTTATTTGAATGCTAAAATCCTCAAATATCATTTTCCTCATATCTATTAGTTGCACATACACGACGAAAAGTTTAGCAGTCGGTGTAGAGAAAATAATAATCATTTGTTTATAAGTCATTGATATTTCGCATTTTATTTATATATTTATTGTTCAACAAATATTCTAACATCACTACTAAGCTTTACTTTCCATAATGTTATTATATTTTCCGAAAATATATCATTAGTGTTTATTTCACGGAAATACTGCAAGATAGAAAAAGAATACAAGCACATTCATTGCAACAACAATATATATACAGATGCATATTCTGAAAGATATGTATATTTGTATTCGATACCATATACACATGCACACACATACACGCATACAAGCTCACACAAACCCACATTCAGCTATATACACTGGCTTTTGTTACATAGTGTTAACAAAAGCAGCTACTTCACTGCTTAATTATGTTAAATTGGTGATAACCCCCACATTCGCACCTTACCAACCTTCAACGCGAACACAGTGCACTTGTGTAAATTGGGTTATATGTCTCTCTTCCATTTCGATCTTATAAGTCCAATTAACCTGAAAACAATGGCTTACAAATCAAGGAGGTACTTGTTCCATTCTAAAACCTTGAGGTCATATTTACGAATAACTTTATGTCTCTTCGGTAGCGTTTCCGGAACTAATTTTAAGGATGTATTTCTGAGATATTTGAATATGTTTAACTAATCGCTTTGTTGATTCCCGTGTGATAATTATATATGTGCGTGTATCTCTGTGAATATAGGTGGGGAGAAAAAAGACATATATAACAACTATTTGTCGACTCACTTGTGTACCAGAATAGCTTCTCAAGAAATTATGGTTGATTCAGAATGAAAGTACATAGAGAGGACATATATCTAGCTTCATTTCAATTAATCTATATACAGTCATTTTCCCGTGAGATCTAATTCTCTAGCACCAGACTGTGTGTGTGAATGGATATAAATTATTAATCGGAGAGTGCCATGAAAAATATGCATTCAGCCTCTCTAAGAATTTAAGCTCAATGTTGTCCACAAACACATATATTATTAAGTTTGATTGTTCTGGTCGGTCAGAGAGTGGCCATTGCTTTCGCACTTATAAAGCGCTAAGCTCTGTAACTGACTTTTCAGACTCAAATGACCAATGGCACACAACGTCTAAATTCAATGGAGATAGAGAACATCACAGTTACTTAGTAAACAAAAAATATACTCATACAAAATGTTCGTGTTTTGTTACTATAGGCAGTATTGGGTTATATCGCCTACATTACCTTCGCCGTGGTATTCTATAAGATTCTCACATTGTTTTATTTTTTGACACAACATTTCGGGTCAGGGTGGTGTCCTAAGATGCTGTTGGTTTAGCTGCTTTATTCGATATTTTGTGATTCGAAGATTGCAAGTACGGTTCCAGCTGTGATGGTGTTCTAATATGCTGCTAATGTTGATTTATACAACATTTCGGCTCCGTCTGTGGTTCTGTTCTAAGAGGGTGATGTAGATGTTTTATCAACCATCTGGTGGGTGAGAGGGGAGATTCAAGTTTGTAAGAGTGCACGTTCAAGATAACGGCACTGAAAAATCTTCGAGTTTATACAAATACTCGGGTCAAGCGAGTTATTTAGGATTCTTGTCCTCTCTGCCAAACAAAGCTTACAAAATCTGCTCCCGATTACATAAGGACCTGGTTGCGCAAGGATCTTTCATTTCATTTTGTTTGAGGCTATTTCCAAAAAATATATACATATATGTGTGTGTGTGCACGCGTATGTGCGTGCATGTGTGCGTGTGTCCGTGGTGGGTGGGGCATCATTTCCCATTCACACTGCTCCAGCTTTTGGAATGTCATTCTCACTGTATGTGACCGAGAATTATCCTGATGGA
>NC_042997.1:1905000-1920000 GCF_006345805.1 Octopus sinensis | reverse complement strand
GATCATCCCATATGTTCTGACCGAATTTTGAATAAAGAAAACAAGTGATCAAATGTTATATTTAATTGAAAGTTAATCATCAATGTACTTTCCCTGATTACCTATGACTTCCTTCCATCTATTTAGCTTTTTAATCCCATCAATGTAAAACTATTTTCCTTTCAAAGTGAAGAACTCTAAATTGTCACTTTCGACCTCCTCCTGGCTTGCGAAAGTTACGTCCCCCAAATGATTCTCTAATCTACGAAACAGATGTTAGTCTGAAGGAGCAATGTCGGGAGAATAAGGTGGATGAGGAATTGTTTTCCAACCAAGCTCTTCGACCTTCTCTGATGTGATCTTTGTAGTGTAGGGGCGTGTATTGTCCTGATGAAACATCACTCCTCGATTCACTAAAGCGGGTCTCATTTTCTTCAAAGCTTGATTCAAACATTGGCTTTAGTTGTCATCAAACGTCCTTGTCAGTGCAGATGTGAGGCTTCAAGACTCTGATTCATAAAGAAGGATTGATTTTACTGTAGCTGTGAAAACCTTGATTTTGGTGGACCTCTTGTTTGGTGCTGTTCGGATTTTACGATGAGAGTCGAAATCTCACCCACCCGCTGATTGACCGATTCGGGTAGTAACATCAAATGAAGTGTTGTTGTAGCCATCAATCAAAGTGCTTTAACTCGTCACCATTTTCAATTTTTGTATCAAGCAGTTGAACACAATGTTGGAGTGATGGAAAGGTTTACATGTGCATAATTGTTTCTTTCAATGCGTTTAAAAGAAATAAAAACACAAGTTTCTGGTTTGCTCTTTCAGCACGGTGGAGTGAATCCTGCGATGTTGCAAAGTTGTATTCAAGAAAGTAGATATCATTTTCAAAAGGAAGTTCTGCAACCAATTCTGCTGGAAATCGTGATTTCCGACGTTTCTTGATCATAAGTCTATATGACAGTGTGATGGTAATTCGCAGTAAATAATCGATAGTTGCGATGAAGAGAAAGGGAGCCAAAAGATCAACTTGTAGGATTCCAGTGTTCACCTCGCTGTAAAAACTGTTTCGAGATACAAGTGTTTGGTGGCTTCAAGGATGAAATCCGGAAGATCATGAACCCTTAAGATCCTGATCATGATATAATTGACGATGGAATTATATGCCCCGTGAAATGCCCCTTCGTTGCGATTTCGAATCTTGACAATCACATTCCGTAGGGTTGATATTAGCGAAGAGGTTGATCTGACCTGCCAGAAGCCATTTGCATCTCTTTAAAACTGCATATATATATATATATATATATATATATATATACACTGCAATATACATGTCTGTATATATACACCATGGATCCTGGTGAATACATACACGTATGCATGTCTATCAACGCATATATATATATACATATGTATACATATAATTTAGAGACAAACCACTATTTAGTTATTCCATCAATAGTGAAAAGATATATATTATCTATAATAACCACATAGAAATTAATTAGATATCTTATAATTATTATTCTAAAATTCTCATAACAAATCAAACATTAAATTGACTACGCGCGTTAACTATTAATAATATTAATATTAATACACACACACAGACACACACACACACACACACACACACACACACAACACACATATATATATATATATATATATATATATATATAAAGACACAGATAAGGAATTAATTTTATTCTCAAACGCATGATAATGCTAATAATATAGCATGTACAGGATAAAGTATTAATATCATACAGAAAATCCTGGCGGCAGCCAGCCGTGAGACTCGAAATCACATCTTGCATTTGAGAATAAAATTATTTCCTTATCTGTATCTTTCAATACTTCTCAGCGCTTCTATGGCAAACTTTCTCTGTTGACTTTCAACGTAAGTTGATTTTAATATATATATGCGTACAAACAAAATACATTATAACAATAAGCTTGTAGTCATAATAATATATTGAGCAGGTGTTACATATTTGTATTTGCAATATAATATTTAACATGAAGTAGATCAGAACTAAGACATTATCAAACTTACTACCAATTTGATGTCTGCATTCAAATTGGTATTTCTAATTTTCATATGTGAAAACAAAAGTGGAATTCTAGCGAGATTCTTGCATCTGTAGTCGCAAAGACTGCCGATGCAACATTTAGATATACATTTTATATTGCAATGAAACGTATAGTGTTAAGACACAGTTTGACTAGCAACAAATAGACAGTAAGGTCACATTATTTCGTTGAAAATAAGACTGTTAATGCCACGCTATGTGTAGAAAAACCGTTGCTAGGAATGCATTGGATATACAAACTATGGCATTAATTTCAGTTATAAGTATACTAATAGTGCATTTATGTATACTATTTAATGTCAACATTACAATAGTATACTTTCACGTTGAGGAAAATATAGTGATATAAAATGTACTGATCAGTGATAGAAAAAGATACTCCATCTGGTGAGAGAGAAATAATATTTATTTAAAGGTCACATTACATTTATTAATGCTCTACTAATAATTTCATATGTTGAGAACAATTAATATATTCTCCAGGCGCAAACTACATGTCATAACGAACTAAAGATATTGAATATCAGACGGAACGCAAAAAAGATTCAGAAGGCAATAAAGAACGGAAAACGCTTGTCAAATACGTCGTCACTGTGCGATATTTTTACTCATGCTAATCCTTTACTGCATGCCTGTTAGAATCTAGGTCTATAGTTTTTTCCTCTCTTGTCTGATAAAATCAAGATCTATAGGGTCACTATCAACATATGATTTAGGTAATTCAATAGCTTTATCAAGCAGCGGCTTAGATATAGAGGGATGAAATTCTATAATATTAAACTGGGGTTATATGATGTTGCTGACCTCTGTGTTCTTGTGGGTCTATTTATATTAAACTCATTAAAATATAGATACCCATCTCATGACGTTGGCTTATACCGTGACGATGATTTGAGCATTTCCCATTGGTCTGATGGTCAAATCCTTTAAATAATTAGAAAGCCACTAATTTCTACATTTAATCAATTACAAATCAGAAATACAGTAGCTACTAATCTCTGAATAGTTGATTATTAAGATATTTCCTTATAGTTAAACTCCTCCTCGTAAAAACGTGTCCTCCTCGTAAAAACCTGATACCTAGTATTAGTAACAAAGTGTCTAACCTTCTTCCAAACAAATTTTCGAGAAAGCTGCCCCCTATCATAACAAGGTCCCAGCCAATATTGACTTCAAAGATAAATTGATAAATAATCCCTCTAATAATAATCAAAATATTAATAATAGACCTCGTAGAAAGAAAGATAAAGTCATACGTGGCCACTTTAATGCTGGTGCAGGGAGAAAGAGCAGAGGCACGGTCCACGAAGCGTGCCCTAGCAAGTGCTGTGTGGATAGTAGTGAGGGGATATTCACGAAGGATGAAGTGGAGAGATCTGAGTTGAGGCTGAGTATCAAATAATAGCTGTCACTGCAGAACCTTCGTAGACGGAGGAATCGGGAGTAGGGTATACAGAGCTTGGCGTGGGTAGGTGGGAGCAGGAGAATTTAAGGTAGGAGGGTGACTTGGTGTGTTTGTAGTGGATGGAGGTAGTGAGAGCGGAATGGTGTATTTTGACAGAAATGTCGAGAAAGGTGGTGGGAGTGTTGGAAATATTGTAGGAAAATTCGAGGTCGAGGATGGAAGGATTGGACAAATGAGGAGTGAATTTGTTCGGGAGAGTCTGAGGTCGCCCTGATACATTCATCCATATAACGACCGTATTTTCCAGGAGTGGGACAAGTGAATCATGAGAATATTTGGGCTTCAAACTAGCCGACGAAATGCACTAATACATTGATATCCTTGTAACTAATTTCCTGTTTATAATATATATATATATATGTGTGTGTGTGTGTGTGTGTGTGTGTGTGTGTGTGTGTGTGTGTGTATTATGTATCTTTACATACACACAAACATATATATATATACTCCTTCGAAGCCCCCCAGATGAAAGATCTCTATACATTTTCTTAATATGATTCTTCCTGCACACGCACCCGTTTCCCCTCAGCTACCACCCCACCCTGTCCACCCAACCTATCTTTCTCCAGCATTCCGGCCTCGCCAGTCCGACCCCTCCATCTAGCACATCTTCCCCAACCTTCCCCTTCCCTTCTTCAACCGAGCCCACAAACGACGTGACCTTCTGGTTCACAGTTTCTATCCTAACCCCACCTCCCAGCCTGGTTCGGTCTCCTGCTTCTGCATACGCTGCATCACTTGTCCCTACCTCTCTAACACAACCATCTTCACAGATACCCATCATCATACTTATCATCACCGACTCCTTTAACTGCACTTCTAGCAACGTCATCTCCTGCTCTTTCCGTCTATCTCTTTATATCGGAGAAACAGGACGTCGCTCGGCTGACAGGTTCACGGAGCAGCTCCTACATATCACACTCGGCTATTACACCCCGATCTCGCGCCATTTCCGCTCTACTGGTCATTCACTACAACAACTGACTGTGTTTGGATTGTCTTTGCACAGGGGCCATTCGGACTCACACCTTCACCGTGAACAGTATTTAAAAATCTCTCTTCGCTGCTTTGCATAATAAGGGCTCAAATCCCCTCCCCTCTTTATCTGACTCCCCTCCTATCCTCTCTTCATCTGATATCTACTTCCCTCTTGACTCCTACCTACCTTTTTTTCTTCAATGATACCACCCTCACTAACACTACTACACACGCCACCTACCCTTACCCCACTCCTTCACTTCCACTTTCATCCCACAATCATATCCCTTACACCCACACGGCAACCTATCCACATCCAACACACATTCACCCCCACACTAAACTACACCCCATACCACCACACACCCCAACCTACACCACAACCCACACCACAACCCACACCACAACCCACCATCTGCATACCCACACACCATCATGTACCACACCCACATGTTGCAGACTCATAGACTTACACACACACACGTCTACGCTCGTCGAAGTCACTATCACCTATTCACACACACACACAGACATCTACACACATCAAAGTCATTATTTCCTATCCACTCACATACATCCCCTAACGTGCACGTTCATCTTTTGGACCACCTATACTTTATTATCACCCCATCTTTCAACCTCTCCTATCAGTAATTTTTTACCAAACCAATCACGACCGCTGAAGTTTATTTTTTAATTTTTTTATCTCTATTTATTCTCTTATTCCTTTCTGTTGAAAACCCTAACCTCGAAACGTAAAAGACATTTTCACTTTCCCGAGCGTCAAACTAATACTCATTCTTGTTGTTCATTCACCTGTCTTCGTCTTTTACTTTTCTTTAAATTTCAAATATATATATATATATATATATATATATATATATATATATATATGCGTGTCAGTTGACAAACGAAAGAAGGGCATTCGACAAGTGAAGTTGCATGTATGGATCAAAACAGTTTGAAACTGTTTTGATCCATCATCCATATGTGTGTGTGCATGTGTGTGTGTGTCTGTGTGTCTATCTGTCTGTCTGTGTGCATTCATGAATGTTGTCTTTGGGTGCGCGCACGTGTGTGTACAAATATATATCGTGTAGTACTGTTCTCAGTTTAGAAACTATAAGCAGTCTAGGGAAAAGCAATTCTTTTTCCATTATATTGCGTCATTTGCTGTGCACCCACATTTTGACTACAGTTTTTGTGGATCTAATAATGAGATATTATGTTCCTTGAGTATGACGTTTCCTGGAAACTTCACTATAGCGTTTAGATAATCATGCCTTGAACAAACGATAATGCTTTTAATTTGTCTCATTATGCATCGTATTCATATGAATTATTTGTGTTGTAAAATCTGACAGCGTTTGCATTTCATCACACTTACTAGTTGCTGACTATTGAAATAAATATAATAATATAATGTTGTGATGTTATTAGTTAGCTGGCCTCAGGGGAAAGGAAAATGTGCATGCTCTTCACTACGGTTTGACTTTTTACAGCTGTATAGCTAATAGAGCAACGCAATTGTGTAACGATGGAGATGAAAGTTTTCAATGAAATTAATTACAGTGATTGCAGTGCTATTAAAAATCTCTATCATTGTTGATGAATTAAAATCTCAAAATTGAAGAAATGATTTAAAAAATAAGTTCTGTTCTGGTGAAATTTATTTACAAAACCAAGATATTTTTTATCAATAATTTTGAAGCTATATGTTTTAACGTCTGTATAGTGAAGTTTTATATTTTTAGAAACTACTCATTGCTTTACCTGATACAATCGTAACCAATGTTACTATAACTAAAAGAGGAGGAAAAATAATAAAATGAAACAGTAACAGGAGAGGCTAAATATAAATAAAAAAAAAGAGTAAAGTAAAAAGAGGAAAGAAAAATTAAAATAATATGCCGTAAATAAAATGAAATTAGTAATGAAGTTTAAGAAAGAACTTAGGTTAAACATTGTAGTGCATGTCTAGATGAGTCTGTTTCCCGACAATTGTATTGCCAGGGATAAAGGGAAACAGTTACAGACATAGAGAGCGTCAAGTATACTTCCACATAGACAAATTTTGATTTGCACAAATGCACACGCGCTCGCGCACAGGGAGACATACATACACACACTTATTCACACACACACACGCACGCACACACTAACACACACATATGTTTTCGTTAGAGTAATAAATCATGTCAATAAATAATGCAAAATAGCATATAAATCAGAAATACAACAAAGTAGGTTCAAACAATAAAAATTAAATGTAGTAAATGTATATCTGTCTACGCGAGTGCATGCGTATGTATTGTGATAAATCTGTGCAGATTATTAAGAGAGGTCAATACACGTATATGCACCATACGTGTGTGTGTGCTTACACACATACACACACATTCACACACACACGCACAGACAGGCACACATATTAGCACATATATATCTATATATATATATATATATATATGCGTGTGTGTGTATAATCGGTCAGTTGTTCATAAGTCGGAACAAGAAGATTAGTAAAATCTTTAGAGCAGTAATATTTAATGTAGTCATGTAGTCATGGACGGTAAGAAAGTATTATTGGTGTCGCTCTTATACACTTTACAATATAGGCGACCATTAGGAAGCACACAACTTCTCCACTACCGCAGGTACGAATACAGTCTTGGGTAGTCAATTCTATGAAAAAATCTACGAAACCGAGTGACATTCATTCAGGGTGAGATGGCCATATCAGTCTGTGACCGGTTCCAGCTACATCCGAAAACGGTTTGTATATACACGATTTACGTGCCCTACTCAGTAAGCGAGAGATTCCATTTCTCCAAGAATTTTCTTGGATGAGGGCGCGGACTAAATATCTCACTTTTGGACTTTATGTTGGTCCACGTCTCAAGCAAATTCATTAGTATTTTTCCCTGCCGGCCAAGCAAAGTTTACATCATCTGCTCCCATTCAGGTGTAATCCAGGTTGTTGCAGTAGCTTCCAGTTAACCTCGTATGGCGCACCATCTTCTTTTAAATGCCGGCAGAATCTGTCTGTAGGAGGCTTGCGAAACTGTACTTCAATAAAGAGATTTTCAATAATGCAACCACCTATTACAACGAGGCCTTGGGATCCAGCGAGTTTAACGGTCGCTTCTGCTTTATGCCGAGCCGCAGCAATCTCAAAAGAAAGTGGCACCATAGGTTGTTTTGGTGTGCTCCGCCATTCTCATTCTACGCCAAGACTTGCGTCGGAAGTATCTTTCTTATCTTACTGGTCAAGCATTTCACACAATCCCGTAGGTACGGACAATTATTTAAAAGACACAACTTAAGGTTCTCATTGAGCTGTGTCGCCTCACCCAATGTTTAAATGATCTTAATGAACACAACTAAAATCTGCACAGAAGCAGAATGCTCATGCAGGGCTAGCAGTGAGTACCCAGTGAGTGGGAGATCAATGCTAATCTGAGGCCGTGGTCTACGAGTCTGAGATGGTGACCGGAGTTGACGGAAGCAATGACAACAATAGCAACAGTGGCAAGAATGGCAGAAGCACCAAAAGAGTGCCCGGTGGTAACAGCAACAATGACAGAAGTGTCTGTGACAGCGACACCAACGCAAGCAGCAGGTCTGTAAGAAACGGTAGTAACTGTAGTGATAGCAGTAGCAACAACACCAACAATAGCAACAACAAGAACGGCAATAACGACAGAAGCAAAAATAACAGTAGCAACATCTGCAGCACCAGCTAAGCGTCCGACAGTAGTCAGCGGTAATCTTAGCGATAGCAGTGAACAACAACAGCAGCACCAACAGCGCGTCCGGAAATAGCAGCAGCAACGGAAACGAAAGTAGCAAGAACACTATCAATTGTAGCATCAACAACGCACTAAGAAATTGCAACAGCACTGATAGCAGCAGCTACAAAAACAACGACAGCGGTATTCCTATTTCAAAAAGTAGGTCCGGCGAAACGCCTTTCTCGGTAGGAGAATAATAGTGTCGAAGACAATGGTAACTCCCTGCATAGTATTAACCAACAACTGCATCAAATAAATGTGCGCATGTGTATATATATATATATATATATATACATAGATAGATAGCTATGTAGATATATACATATATATATTTCCATATGTATATATATATATATATGTATATGTTTATATGTATATATATATACATATATGTATGTAGCATACATGCGCTTTTGTGGTTGTATGTATTTACGTATGTATGTATATATATATATATATGTGTGTATGTGTGTGTGTGTAGAGAGAGAGAGAGAGAGAGAGAGCAGGGCGTGACAATTCCATTAGTGTCGTGCATCTCTGTTTCCTTATTTTGCGGAGACTTTCACATGATGCCTCAAATAGCCATTTGTTGAGATTCTCTTAAATTGGTGCAGTATGAGGTGATATCTGCCAAAGGATTCGCTTAGGTCAATGTGATTCCTGTGTAATAGTACGAAGTTACCATTTGAACGACGTTTGCTTCCAAATTTGAAGGTGCGGTAGTCTACACAATGGCGATATGTGCAAATATCATGCATTATTTCTGTGATGTTAATCTAGCTAATGTACCTTGCTATATTTCAACAACGGATTGTCAGAATAGATAAATTTAGAAACATAGCTTGCTGCCTTGTCTACAACGGAGAGTAGGACATTTATCTCTATGTAGGTGTGAATATTGTTGTATGTGTGTTTGTTTAAATATATGCGAACAACAATGCTGTAATTTCTTGATGACATATTTGTCTGTGAAATCATCTCTTCAGTTGAGATTTGCATTATTAATAATTTTTTTCTTACGTCCGCGTTTGAATTTGTTTTGTTATAGCAATAGTAAATTCGAAAATTCCCCTTACAAAACAATAAGAGAAACCTGGAACAAACATTTTTATTACAGTATACAAACCACGAAAAATATTTAATCACATACCTATTAGATACATTCATTTACAATTAAATCACCCTCGCACACAAACATACGGATAAAAACATATGTACTCTCAATAGATTGGAAGCAGACAATCTCTTACAATATTTTAGCTATTCTGGTAACATCCTGTTCAAATTGGAACAGTTACTATACTGACATAGGGAGTGCATTGCCGTGAATAACGTCCAAACGGTCACATGACACAAATGCAGGGACACCCTACAAAATAAACTAACAGTTTTAATAGACCTTCGTACATTCGTCTACCAGTCAGAATACATTTCCACATTTTGAGTCGAAAAACATAAAGAACTGGCGAGAGAATTTCTTCATTCACAGTAACAACGTCTCAAGATACACATACTTACATATTATATATCTCTGCACCCATAAACACATATTTCAGATCTGCTATTACGTACTTTTCGAACCTTCACAAAAGAAGAGAGACAGAGAAAAAAAAAGTGTTCTACCTATTTGAAGATGATGGAAATATTTACAAAACATTTCATTAACATTTATATTAAATTTAATTCTTTTTCTTCTTAACTAATACCCACCTTTGCTTTATTCTTAGATGGAAAAGTGGAAAAGGGAGAAACCGTTCCATATATATATATACATATATATATATATATATATATTATATATATATATATATATATAATATATATATATATTATATATATATATATATATATAAGTAAGGAAAATTTTTTTTAAAAATGCAGAATGCTCAAATGAAAGAAAATTTTAATAAAATGAGAAAATGATAAAATATATAAATATATATTTATTCAACCGGTTTTCGTCATTGTATGACTTGTCAAGAATATTTATGTTTTAAGAAGTTATTTTAAAAATTAGAAGGGGAAAAAAAGAAAATTGCATTGTTTTTTGTAAAAGAATAATGATAAAAATGTACAAAAATTAAAAAATAAGTTCTCCGATACATTGTGAGTTCGTTGTGTATCTTGAGTTTTATGGTTGTTTACCAAAAAATTACCTTGAGGTGTTAAGATCCAAGGGGATTAAGAGCATGTGATGTGTTGTGTTGTTAAATTCAGCATGTTGCAGATTTTCTCATTTTCTCATTTTATTAAAATTTTCTTTCATTTGAGCATTCTGCATTTTTAAAAAGATTTTTTCCTTACTTATCATTTCTCCACGTGCGGTCAACACAACCCCACCATTTATTGATCTATATATATATATATATATATATATATATATATATATATATATATATATATACATATATATATATATACATACATACATACATACATACATACATACATACATACATACATACATACATACATACATAAATGCATACATACGTACATACATATATACATACTCATACATGACAGAAGTAAATATACAGCCTATAAAACATCAATTCATGTTTACTACAAATTGTGAAGTTTTATATTTTTCACTAGACAAACTGTGGCCCATTGCCTCACCTGGAAAGTCTGACTTTCCCGTCAACGGAGATTTGTTTCGTGCTTTTTTTCTCTCCCAGGTTATTTTGCATGATTTCAACGAACGTGACATTGAAAGCATGCGTAAACAGTTCCTTTCCACAGAGAAGGATAGGCTTGTTTGTTATGTCTTGCACGCCATGCAACCATGTAACAGGTATTTCGGGTCCTTTATTGCAAATAGCTGTTAGGTGGTAGCAGGGTGTGCTAGAAATAGCAGCCAGATCTCTGGCGCTGAGATACGTTGAATGCACACGAATAAATTTTTGTAATGGTATTCCCTTGGGGCGATCTTTTGCTTTGACTCTCGGAACTGTCGCTTTGATTCACAGAACTGTCAACTAGATCAGCTGGTTTTGTTCGCTAATTTCCGTAATAGATTTTTATTTATATACATTTATTTTAAATTTAAAGCGAGGAGAAAATGAAAGATATATGAACGGGTACATGAAATGGACGGGCATGTGTATCAGAGAGAGAGAGAGAGAGAGAGAGAGAGCGGCAAATTCCAAATACATGAGAACACACACATTCACTCATTCACTTTCTTTCTCTCTCTCTCTCTCTCTCACACACACATGCATGTATACGCACTTACAAAAGAACATGTACGCATATGTATTGATATATATACGTATACATGACAACACACCGCTTCACTCTCTCTCTCTCTCTCTCAATTTCTCTCGTTCACACCCGTCCATTTCATATACACGTTCATACATCTTTCACTTTCTCCTCTCTATCACTTTAAAACAAGAGTAAATAAATAAAAACTATTTTACGGAACTTAACGAACTCCGGTTGATAAGAGAAAGATTGCCATTCACTTATATATATTTTAAATAAAACATTGAATTATGTTTTGTTTAAAGAAAGCGAAAATATAAATATTTACTGTACAAATGATTTACATTCTTGAAATCACATTCAGTTAAACATATTTCTAAATGATTGAAATATTGTGTACATCAGTTGAAAGTTTGTTTTTTTCTTAGAAAGCGCGAAGTCTATGTATATGTGTATGTCATAGGCACCGGACGTATGTTTGTGTTGACTAACAGCCATGACATTCATTATATGTGTGTGTATTATGTATGTGTCTTGATGTCACAGAAAATATGTTTTTTTTTCATCAAGAAATAACAAACTAAAATTTTGTTTAATCGTTTTACTTACAAATAGCGTCCCAAATATCACAAACCTTTTTACTGCACTGCCGAAGACAAGCATAAATATAAATATGTAAAAAACAATTAAAGTGAAATATACTATTTCTGAGATATTTCGGGTACACAGAAACATGTCTAGTGTTTTAGTATTATCAAGATTAATTAACATTCTATGTGTGACTGCAAATCCTACCATGTACAAATGAAGCCTTTGAACTGTCTGACTATATTGCGGGTCATTCTGAAGGTGGTCATAGTCAACGTAAAATCGCAGTAAACCTTGGAATACCGCTTTCTAAAGTTAATAGAGTGAGTGTACGTTTCACCAGACATGGGAATGATTTCACATCACCTCGCCCAGATCAACCACGGCCCTCTGACAGAACCCTTCTCTTGTTTAAGAGAGGTGTAGAGGACAATGCTTATTGCAAAGCCTCTGACAGCAGAACAAGCTGGTGTCAGTTTCAGGACAGTTTTCAGGTATCTCCACAAATCTAGTTACTATGTCAGAGCAGCAAGAAGGAAGCCACTTCTTCGACCAGCCAACATTAAGCGGAGAAAATAATGGCGAGATGGTGCATAGGCCACTAGCATTTTGGGACACTGTCATATCGTCTAATGAGTCCAGATTTGATTTATTTCCGGACACTGGTAGAGTGTGGGACTGAGGACAGTGATCGAGAATTTGATATAAGCGGATTGCAGCCTACAGCAGCTATTATGTGATGGCCTGGGAAGCAATTTGGTTGAAAGTAAAGGAAACATAAACTCAGATAAAAATGTGAATATTTATCTATATTGCAGAAATGAGTACTTGCAAGGTTCTCCAGTGGTGAAATCATTTAAGAAGACCTTGGCACACGGTTGAAATGATCCAAGATTTTTTTACATAAGAATGGCATTAAAAAGCTTCCATGGCCAAGCCAGTCACCAGATACGAACCCTGCTGAACACCTCTCAGACATGATGAACAGGACACTTCATAAAAAGAATAAGAAAGCATCTTCAAAGCCGGATATCTTGAGATTACTGCATGAAACCTGACAAGAAATAACGTAAGAGAAACACGCCTAACTGGGTCATTGTATTACAAAATGCAAATGACACGTCTACTAAATATTATATATTCAAATTGTAACAATTAATAAATAAGTTGAATGTATACGATTTAAATAAAGTTTAATGATTATATGGATGGTGGTCTAATATGTATATATATATATATATATATATATATATATATATATGTATAAAATAAAAATAGAGAGTGAGGGGGAGAGAACGCGAGCGAGAGAGAGAGAGACAGCGCGTGTGTGTGTGTGTGTTTGGCGGCCATATCGCATAGAAAGCGCCGGTGCTTGTCCGACCACCTAAACTAATCAACGTCATACTTGGTTATAGCTTAAATTTTGGAACGCTTGGAAACAGGTGCTGTAAGCATCTTTACGTTTTTGCTTTTCATAATCGCCTCCCAATAGGGTTACAGTCCACAGACTGAAACAAATGGTAGATAAATATAATAGTATGTGTGATTGTGTGTGTGTGTGTGTGTGTATCAATCAATGAAATTCCAGCTTAGTCTTGTTTTCACATTCCATTGTCTGCATTTTAACATTTTTACTGTTTTACAATATTGCGTTACGCAATCATCAGCTTTATGTAGTGACAGTCGTGTTTCCTAATTAACAAGTGTAGTGAATTGGTTGGATTTATTGGATTTATCCTTTAAATAACCTCTGATAGGCTCCAGCAGACTAAATCTTACGAACTGTATTTTGACCAAATAGCATGTGGTTTATCACTCGCATCCTGGATAGCGAGCAAACTAAGTTCTAACTGTACTTCGAGCAATCGGTATCTGGCTTTGACCTCACGATTTGCTTGGCACGTCAAGAATTCCTTATTTTGACCGAGCCTAAAAAAATTGTTTGCCAATATTTTGGAATGTTGTAAGCAACATTGCATTAAGACCGAGTCAATGATCATATGGTCGAATCTAATAACATCCTCCGATTACTTTTTTATCACAATTATTGTTGTTGTTATCACCATTATAATTATCACTGTTACAATAACTGTCTCTAGTATTTTCATCTTTGATAAATGATTGGATTGACTTTGACTACAAAACGATATATGCCGAGCAAAATTTCAAGAGCTCTAGGAAAACCTGCAATTACTGAGTCACCTAAATCTGACTTTTACCGTAGCACTGCTTTCGGCATAACTTTCTTTATATATCGAACTAAGCGTCAGAGGAGCGAATATAATAGAACTGACAATCAAAGGAAAACAACCCTGAAGAACTCCCTCGTAAGCCGAGAAAGAACAGATAGAACTTCTAGAAAGTGCAGTAGTCAAAATGAACTCATTAAGAGCATTGGAAATGATTTAGAAAATAGGGAAAACAATTTAGAAAATACCTCCAGTGAAAGCAATGTCACAAATGGTAAGAGAAATTGACAAAATAGTCTCTCTAACTGCGCAATAAATAAAAGGTGTCCATAAGATTCAAAATGTACAAACAAAATGTTGTCTAAAAATGTCAAGTTACCACAGAGAATAAGGAATGCTTTTATATTAATGCAAGATCACGAACAAATGATCGCTACTGATTTAAATTCATTTAGAGATAGAGGGGAAATATGACTTTTCTAAGTAAGCTTATTTGGTTGCTTAAAAATAAAAATAGGAACTATTTGACTGATTGGGAAACATTTAGTACTGCTTAGCCTTAAAGAATAAATGGCAATGTGTAGAAGAACTCTAACAAATTTTCAAATCAAAATACACATTAGTAAACATAAGACAGGAACAAACACCAAAATGAGTCACTCGTGCAAATGGATGTTTGAACGATTTATAGATTACACTGT
>NC_042997.1:1860000-1902500 GCF_006345805.1 Octopus sinensis | reverse complement strand
ATTATTATTATTATTATTATTATTATTATTATTATTATTATTATTATTATTATTTAAGTTATAAAAAATATGAGTTTCAATCATATTCTCTATTTTTTCATATATGCCCCATAATTTTGGCGAAGACTGTATATTTCTAGCAATATATATGCGTCCAGCTGCGCACATTAATTATATACATACATACATACGTGTGTCTGTGTGTATGCGTGTGTGTGTGTGTGTGTGACTATATGGTAAGTAGTTGGCTTCCCCAAGCACAGGGTTTCGAGTTCAGTCACACTGCGTTGCACCACGTGGTGAACAAAGACTCGTGAATGTTTTTGTTAGACGGAAACTAAAAGACAACTGTCATATGTGTGTGTATGTTTGCATTTGAAGCAGAAATTCGAAGAAGTTACCAGGGTAGCCAAATGTAATATAAGCACTTTAAGATATTAACCACCCGTACATGGATAATAATTCCAATGAGAATTGAGATGTGTTTTGGACAATATAAGAGAAATGGAAAATGGAGTCAAACACACAATATGCTATTTAAATCTTTTACATCACAGACATATATGTTTCGATGGATACATTGAAATTAACCCGAGAGGAAAAATAAGATGGAATAATGTATCGTTCTCATCAGGGAGGAGATTATAAATAACAGTGTTTATTAATAAGCCATTTTTACGTATGGCTTATTAATGAACACTTATTTTCGTAAAAATGTCTTGTTAATGAACATTGTTATTTATAATCTCCTCCCTGATGAGATCGATGCATTATTCCACTTTATTTTTTCTCCCGGATTAATTTCAATGTATCGATCGAAAGATAATTGTCGGTAACATAAATGATATAAATAACATATTGTGCGTTTGTCTCCATTTTCCATTTCTCTTATATGCCTACAGTAGTCCCTCGGTTTTCGAACACCTCTAATCACGAATAAATCGTGCTTCATCTACTGTCTTTCTCATACTTGATACAGTAGAACGTTTCTGATCATGAATAAATTATACTTTATATATATATATATATATATATATATATATATATATATATATATATATATATATATACATATATACATATACACACACACAAACATAAATTCTCCCTTTATATATATATCAGCAAAAATTAGATTCAGATTAATTATGTGCTGAATTTGAGGCACAAGAATTTAGCACGGTATTATGAATACAGTTTCAAAATAAAGTGATTAAAACCAAATTAAGCAACAGTACATCCAAATGTAATGCAGTAGGATCGTTTCAAGTGAATTCATTTAATTGAACAATGCAAAAATTATATCAATTCAAACGCAGAGCAGTCTTCAGCTGCATAAATATATAGTATTAAATTAAATTAAAACACATGGACACATTTCTATAATTTTAATTAAAATCTACAAGAGGGTAAGAGGATAGATCATGCTGCCTTCACTTCAATTTAGAAGCCACTAAGGCAGAAGAGAAAATCTTGTTCGCGATTTATCTTCTCACTATTTTGGGGGATTACTAATTTATACTCTTTTTCATCAAATCTTTGTATATCAAGGTCTAAGGCCAAGGAACAAGGAGCAGTGTGTGTTAGGAAAGGGACTAAGGGAATCAACAGAAATCATAGTGAATATAGTCATAAAACTATCAAGATTAATTTGAAGCAATATAATGAAATTTGGTAACGGAAAATCTTAAATCAAGTCTTACTCTTTTAACTTACCCTTTTAACTGATAATTAGCATCTTGATTATGAGCATACTTAATTAGGACGGCTACTGTAAGTAGCCCTCCTAATTGATTATCTCTAAGAAACTATATTATAATACATGGATTAACACTAAAAACCTTTAAAACGTATATTATATCTCTTAGTTTATAACTAATATATAGTTAGCATGTCGTTAATTTCAATATTCTGTTAGTTAATACCGGGTATCAGTCTTTATAGATACAAACTAAATAAGTAAATAAACAATTTTTAGTTTAAATTCTTGAATTATGATATATTTTCTATTAATCTTCTCTACTGATGTTAATAATGTATATATACTTCATCATGGTTTTAGTGACTAAGCTATTTTATTCCTTTTCTATGGTGTTCTACCCTAGCCGATAATTTTATTATTACATAATCATTTTTATGAAATAAACCTAACTTTTGTACACCTAGAAATTCATATTTAGCTTATATGTAACATTACCAGTATCTTCGCAACTTATAATAAACTGTTTAGATTATAATTTAATGAATACATAGTTCGCATGCTCTTTTGCCTTTATTGAATACATTTAAATGCCCATGATGAATCTTCATAGATATCTTCTAATATGTTAATATTTAAGTATATAACAGGAATAAATATTAAACTGTGTCTACGTAATTTCTTTCCTTCCTCTATTGCGGTAAAATTTGGTATATACTCAAAGATATTCAAAAATTTTATCTGTTTCGTTATAATATTCTTCTTAATCTTCTTGATAACCCTAAATTTTAATTTTATATAATATAACAATATTGTTTAAATCATTCATCTATAGTGCCCCATGATAAAATTTCCCCTGTATTATCATCATTGGTTTTAATAGAGTCTTACTCCTCTCACTGATAACTAACGTCTTGATTTAAGATCTTCCTTTACCAAATCTCATTATATTGTTCCAATTTAATCTTGATAGTTTTATGAATATATCCACTATTATTTCTGTTGACTCCCTCATCCCCTTTCCTAACAGACACTACTCCTTATTCCTTGGCCTTAGATTTTGATATACAAAGATTTGATAAACAAGACTATAAATTAAACCTCACCCCAAAAAACAGTGACAAGCCAAATCTCCACACGTTTTTTCCTTGTGCCTTAGTAGCTTCTAAGCTGAAGTGAAGACAGCATGATCGTTGTATCTATACTTACCTTCTTGGAGGTTTTAGGTAAAATTATACTAATGTGTCATGTGTTTTAATTTAATTTAATTTTATGCATTTAAGCGGCAGAAGATTGCTCTTCATTTAAATTGATGTAATGATTGGATTGTTCAATTAAATGGAGTCGCTTAAAATGATCTTACTGCATTACCTCTGGATATCCTGTTGCTTATTTTGATTTCATATATATATATATGTATATATATATATATGCATGTTTTATTTGTGATCAGATGTATTCGAAAACTAGGTACCTCTAAGTGTGTATATATATGTATGTATATATTTGTGTGTTCGTGTGCGTGCGTGTAAATATAAGTTTATATATATGTGAGATGTATGTATGCATATATGTACATGTTTATATGTGTCTGTCAACCACCAGTGCTTCATTACAGATGCTGGTGTGTTAACGTCCCTGTAACCTAGCACTTCGGCAAATGAAGCCTATAGAATAAATACTAGACTTATTAATGCTGGTGCGGATTTCTTAGACTAAATGTGGTGTTCGGGTATTGCCACAGCGAAGCTTTCATTGTTTGTAGTATCAATTTTATAGATACATATGCGCACGCATACACACATATACACACAAAAACGTATGTGTGTGCGTGTGTCTGTGTGTCACTCTGTATGTGCGTGTAGATACACACAATGTATGTTAGGGAGCATATGATAATTTATAATTACTATTATCATGAGATAAATGCATCCTTTGAATCTAATATTTTAAATGTTCCATATATATAGAAATATTCCCATAAGCTTCAATCATGTGTGTGTGTGTATGCCTGTACGTGTGTGCGCGCGCACGTGTGTGTACGTGTCCATGTACGTTTATGTATGAATATATATCTGCGCATGTACGTATATCTATATATATATATATATATATATTTGTTTGCATGTACATGTATGTACGTTTATGTGTTTTTGTGAATGTGCGTGCCTAAACTCTTGAACTCATATCTATATTTTTGCTTTAATATTTATCCCAAGGGCACTTCAATAATTTATCATCGAAACACAGTAACAGGGCCATATTAACTTAAATATTGCTTACGTATGATTGTGGTGTAATAAAATATAACATTACGAGATGACAGACGTGAATTGAACTAAAGAAAATTGTATCAAGTAAATATTTATCACAACCAAGCACGCACCTTTTAGATATGTCGTTAGTTTAAAGACGACATTCGGGATAGGAAAGTCCATTAAGAACTTTGGAGGAGAGGCATTCAACTACGTGATAAATAACAATATCGTGTGACGCAAAGTATGAATGTGGAATACTGTATTTTGAACCTTATGATATTGGATTTTTAGGTTCATATATACCATTTTCTGGAAATATGCTGATGAAAGCTAAAACAAAAATACATATTCCATGGCATTATACTTTGTGTGGAAGTTGTTAACTTGTGTAAATATCTGAGAGTTCATGGTTTCACAAGGTTGTCGTTTTGAAGATGACGTTGACATGACCGGACAGAAAAATCCAATCAAATAGACAGTCATGAACACACACTACTCTTACTATCACTCGCCAATGTTTACAATTCATTCACTTCAGTTAGTGATTCCTCACGTGAATCCTCAGCCCACCATAGCATTATGGATATGAGCATGATTTATTAGAGCAGCACGTTATCTAGCTGAGAAATGTGGACAATGGTTGTTTGCGGGAAGACTGCTGTTCTATTCGTTTCTTTTCCTATCTATCTTTAACGCCCCTTGATGCTGTATTCCTTGGGTTTCGAAATTTTGCAGCTGGAGAAAAGCATCTTCTCCTGCAATTTTGCACGGTTTCTCGCAAGATTCTCAAAGCTTTCTTTCCTATTGCTCAAGTATTACAGATCATCCTTTAATTTCATGTTTGCTATTGATACAAAGTTTTCTTAACTTCTAATGACTACCGCACATTATTCAAAACAAAGGAAAAACTAATTATTACACACAATTGACTGGTATTCAGCCCATAATTTTTCCCTGTGAGTAGGTAAAAAACGTACACCCTATACTCTTCATCAACAAATGACGAGTACCTGCCTTTACAGCCACACAATTTTAATTTGGCTCAAAAGAAGTCAAAAGTTATTGATATAAAAACTTTCCGGGAATCCTTATTGACGAAAATTTGAGATTAAAATTGTACATTCAGCCGGTAGAATCGAAGCTATAGATAAAGATTAGAATATTTTGTAGGTAATGTAGGTTTTTTTTAACAAGAAAAGTATGACAATATTATTTTTATCTTTTGTCAATCCGTATTTAATATACAGTAACCTAGCTTCGGGTAGTGTCAAGAAGTCAAATCTATATAAACGCCGTACTTTACAAAATCGTGCAGTCAAGATTAAATGGAAGACTCCCAGAGGATCCCACTCTCAGCCTTCTATGCTTGAGTATACAATAGTAAATATTTATGAAATATATTTGGCTGCTCACCTGAGACTAATGTTTTATCACACCTTTACACCAAAATTTATTCAGGAGCACATCATAAAAAATATTCACTAAAACTCGACGAATTATTGCAGGGAAAAATTCAAATATAATAATTATGCCATAGTAAAATTTAAGAATTTCAGCTATCCCAATCTTAGATCAGTTGTCTGGAATCACTTTGTGTGCACTGACGCAACTTTCCCAGAATGAAAATCTGTAAAAGAAATATATGAAAAAGGTGCTGTTGACTTTACAACAAAGCTGTTTGTGGTAAAACCTTACCACTTTTAGTAATATCGAAAACATATTTGAAAATTTGTAAAGAAAAAATGACTTTGCATTAAATGCTCCTTTAGCAGGCCGTCATGAAAAGGATGACCGTTTTTTAAACTACAATTCTTCTCTAAGGCCTCACCACTTGGACAGTGCGTTCTCAATGGTGAACGGCTTTATTTCATTCCTAAGAACTTTATTATTCTCTTTGTAAAATGTATTCCATAACGTGTTTATGCTACTGCTTTTATTTAAATTTAAATTTAATTTTACATGGTGCTTTAAAAAAATATTATTTTCTATTAAAGGAAACCTTTTGGGAATGAATTATCCTAAAACACGGATTAAATATTTAGCCCCATTCAACAATTATTAACTACTTAGAGCCTACTCCGATCTTACCTTTGTCATCTTACTATATTAAACAATAAAACACGTAAGGACACAACACTAGTATCTCTTCTATCGGTTTGAATGCTTAAACTTCATTTGTGCCTGCTGTTATGGTTTTGTATTCTAATTTGCCAAATATTTTGGCTCAAGGTCATATTTCAATATTCAATACATCATTTTATACAGCATCTCCCAATATTGCTTTTGTTCATTTACATTCCGAATTCAATCCCGAGTCGGCGAATTCTTGCGTAACAGCACAGTACAACGATGCACAGATCAATAAAATCTACGTACTTGTCTTCAAATATTCCATCGCGAAGTGTAGCATGTTCGCAATACATAGACCCCAGTAGTCACGCCTCTAAGATTCAATGTTACCTATGTTACCTATTATCATCATCATCATCATCATCGTGATTTAGCGTCCGTTACCCATGCTGGTATGGGTTTACGGTTTGACTGGGCTGGCACGCTGGAAGACTGCACTAGTCGTGACGTTACATATAGCAATGCATTGGACATCCTAAACACTTCCTTATCTTCCAGATCATTATTCACAAAATGTTTCCTTTAGTATTTCAACGATCCTATCATAGTTTCTATTACACGTAATCGTGGAGACAATGCTATCATGCCTTTCTTAGGAACATTTTCCATATATGTCTGAACAACATGCAAACTATACGCTCCTTGCATGTCATAGACAAAGCATCCTTTTTAACGCCATACGTATTTTTTTGTGAGTGTATAATTACTGAGACACTTCTAAACATACTTTTTTACAGTGTATCTCAGTACAAAATCAACGTCTTAAATCAACAGAACATTGAGCGACTTAAGCCGTTATATATTTCGTATTATACAAACACAATTTATACATATCTGAAAAATTTTCATTTTGACAATTGATATACACGTTTACCAATTTCTTTTATGCTTGGTATCAGCAATGTATAGAAGGACAATGTGCTATCTAAAGTACATATTATAGCAACAAAGTAAGTGGGTCGCTTAAATTATATGTAAAATGTTACCGAAATTGGATTTATATTTATCAGCATAACAACTTGTGTAACCTTCAAACACTAACCGTGTATGATAATAGACATATGAGCAACATTCACATTATGTTTAAATTACTTCGTAGATCATTCTTCTACGTAAATGTCACAAAATGTATTAAGAACAAATTTCTCAAATTTACATTTCCGAACATGCAAAAATGCTCTTCATATTTGAATATTGTAAGCATTCAATAAATAAATCATTGCGACGTGAGTGGAATTTATTATCGCGATTGAATGGATGTTCTGTTGAAATATTTTACTTAGAGTTATATCAAACGAAGCTCTTCAAAATCTGTTTCTAATTTTTAGCATTTACCTCATTTACGACTGACGCCTCTAGTAAAGGTGATCCTATATTCTATTCTCGTTTGATTTTATTTCTTCATTATCGTTTATATATATATATATTATATATATATATATATATATATATATATATATATATATATATATCCGTATAAATTATCCGAAAGAGATATAGATTCAGAAGAACTATCCAAATGTTAGACATGTGAAAAATAGAATGTTGACACCTGCAGTGAATATAAACTCTCCTTTACCAACATATATAAATGTAATAAAATCAATACTGACTGCAAATAAAAACATGAAAAATTAAATGAAAATAAAATCAGAACTAAAATGTATAGAGAAAATACGTCATTATCATACATGACTTCGACAATGTATTTCATATGAAGTGTCACATTTAAAATTTGTGTATTGAAATTACATATTTAACAACGTAACATGCTGCCGGATGTTGCAAGCAGCTGGAGTTTATATTCAAATGAAGTTCATTGAAATATTTTCAAATGTTTGTGCATTCAGATAGTAAGATGTTGAAAGAAAGTACATTTAGATACAAAGTAGAATTTCTTTATGCTTAATAAATCTTGTTTTATTTTTTAAATACATTGGCGACAGTGATGAATATCTGCAGACTCATACAGCGATTCTAAACGTTTAAACGTAGTCACACATTATTTACACACACACAAACACGCGCACACATACATTCACACACATACAAAGACACACATACATAAATACATACATATATATATATGCACACACACAGGCATATATGTGTGTGTGTGTATGTATGTATCAAGTCAAATGTGAGCTGACATCATTTCCAAGGTAACATAAGTCCTATTTACTCTTTGGGAACTTCGCAGCACGCTATATGTCAACAAATTTTGACATGAAAAAGCGCGTGCAGCGAAACACCCAGAAGCACCCAGTACATCACAGAAGCCAGTGGCAGCATGCATAGGTATAACTTCGCTGTACAAATTATGTACATTCATTTAAATTTACTTATATCGTGAAACACACACTGGTAGAGACATAAACGTTGACATAATAACACATTCTCAGTCACTCCGTTCTCACATACACACACAGAAAAGTATATATATCTACCTATCTATCTCTGCCACACACACTCAAACATACCCTCTCTTTTTCTCTCTCTTTCTATATATATATATATATATATATATATATATATATATTGGTAAAAACGGTAAGATAACAAAAGAAAAAGAAAGAGACCTCAATATTATGTAAATAGAGGAAATTTATCTATAAAATATTATATTACAATTATTCAATAGTCACGATAAAACTCTGAGTTTCAGATGCCGAAGTGGAAATCGACAACACCATCTCTTCGGTTATCTGGCCATCTGAATAAACGCTATGAAAAATACCGTTATATAAAGGGAAATTACTGTGTTATAATTCTGCTACTTATATAAAATAAGATTAAAATGTCATAGTAAAACACTCACATGTTCGCTCGCGAACCCATGTGCGTACGTATGCGTCACTATGAAAACGTACACATCTTCACTCGCATTTTTCGCCAAATATATACGCATATATCTACAAACTCATACACCATGAGTTAAAGGTAACAGAAAAATCATAAGGAAGTATACAAAGCGTAAGAACCACGTTCATATACGGACATGCCCTTGTGCACTCATATACACACACGCCAATATATGTACAAACCCGCACATGTTTATATACGCATGCATACACACGCATATACGAAAAATGAATATACATATGTCCCCCTCCCCCACCAAAAAAACCCTAAAAAAATGAAAAAATACTAAGTAAAAACGTCTATATATATATGCATTCTTATGTCCGCGCACACACACACATCTCAAACTGCCCACTCATACATATTCACACACGTGTACAAATAAATCTATATACACGTCTATATATTCACAGGAAAAAATGCAGGATAGAAAAGTACAGAAAATTAATATGTGTGAAAAAATTTAAAAAAAATTTAAATGTATGAAATAATAAAAGGTATAATGAGATAAAAACTTTTTGGAACATAATGTAGAAAGCAAGTTCTATCTGTTTTCTTTAGGGGACCAAAAACGTAACAAAAATTTAGTCACATTGGTGCATGATCCGAAAAGTTCTGTCCTTGAGTTTAGACATGTAGTAGGGTCTAAGCTGCTTTTCCAGATAAGCCATCTCTCCGTGTCGCATAGACCGCACTTTCTATATTATGTCCCTAAAAGTTTTTTTATCTCATTATACCTTTTATTATTTCATACATTTTTTCTTTTTTTTTTTTTTTCACACATATTAATTTTCTGTACTTTTCTATCCTGCATTTTTTCCTGTGCCTATATAGACGTGTATATATATTTATTTGTACACGTGTGTGAATATGTATGAGTGGGCAGTTTATATATAGGGAAAAAGAAATAACGAATGAACTATTATCATACGAACTTCATTAGCTTACAGATGTTTTCGACTTAAGATGCAATGGACTCATAGATGAATGTCTGAGTAACACCATACTCAGATACTACATGTTTGAGACTCTATGGAATAGACAGTTGCTGCTGAGGAACACATCTATGATGAGTCCACTGCATTTCAAAGCGAAAACAGCTGCAAGGGAATGAAGGTCAGAACACAAGTGTTTATTCCATTGTCGTCTTTTTGTTTTATATTATTATTATCGCTCTATATATAACTAACTCTTCAATCAAAAATACACGTTTATTGAACTCTACTCCAGGTTATTAATATCACAATGCCTAAGCGAGATATATATATATATATAATATATATATATAATATATATATATATAATATATATATATATATGTATATTTAGGGCTAAAAATAACACAAAGTGGATAGATATATGCTAGAAGAAGATCACATACGATCTAACTACAAAGAAGAATGTTCTTCAGAGAAAATCCAGTGAACACCAGAACATAGGCGAGCATGACAGATGAGAATTACATAAAAATCAAGAATTAATCGTATACCGGTTTCGTCTATGTTTCTTGTTAATCATCTTAATTTTGCGATTGATTTTTTCATAGGAGATACATCATGATACCTTACGGAATGTATGCATCTAATGCTGTTTATCTTATTGTCATAATAACATAGGCCCGATTTATTTCAAATTGAATATGTATCTTTACAAATAATCACGTTGATTTTGAACTAATTGCGATTTTTTTTTCAGAGAGAAAATTGCCTCTCTTTTGTCTTTGCCTTTGTGAAGGAATTATTTTGGACATAGATCCGTATTTCAAAAGATTGACACTCTTCTTCTAGAAGTTAGATATTATTTATATAATCTGCCATGACGACTTCCTCCAATGTCTTTCCATTTTCTAAATATTTGAACAACTATAACTTGCCCGAGATGAAATATGTTTAAGCAGCAGATGATGAGAGAATTGCAGCTGCTATGTCGAAAAACGTGTATAAATATCCGAATAAGCACAACATTTAAGAAAAATGTTGTTTTTTTTATTGCTGACTAAATGCATCAAATATTATACGCTAGTACGTGTTTTACAAGTTTCATTCAGTGATTTTCGGTAAAGAACTAACATCTAATCAAATCTAGCTTGACGCGAAAATATGTTTAAGTATTTACTGCATTACCGACTGCATAGAATGACAAATCAACAATGGCAATATCTTTGGCAGTACTGGTTAAATGGAGGATCACTTGAACGTATATATTGCACGTATATATTTATGCTTAGAAGAATCGGTAACTTAATCGTATATTAAATATTAATATTACATAATATATTGTATGCGGTGTTAAGTCACATGTCTTGCACTTTAACATTAACATTACAGCTATTTCAAATAATATATAACATTACAAAGGACAATAATCTGCATTTCTAAAAAAGAAAAAGGAAACAATTTCAAATAACATTAAAATCATGGATAAATTAATGACATTAAATTGATTTTGACAAGAAATTCTTTGAATTATATTGGTAACAAAACAAAACCTAATTTCTAAAATTATTGATAAAAAATCATTCTAATACATTTTTGCCTTATATCTTATATAAACTCTAATTGAGTGCCTAACACTTGTTATTTTTCGTTCAATTCGACGCCATGCTAGAATTTTACTGAGGCGTTAATTACATTTTCCACAACATTCCTGATGATTTCACATGATTAAAGGCTGTTAAATAGACTAAATCAGATTGATTAATCGACATACTTTTGCAAGTGCAGTTTTTCTACAAATATATTTATCTCTCTATAATTTCCAACAATATAAAATGTGAATGTAATATATGTTTCAAGAATTTGATGGCAAAATTGCCCGGTGTAGAGTTTATGAAGAAATATTATCGGAGATCAATATCTTTCATTAATAGATATTATTCTTGGGAAAACAGGAGAACATGCATAAATGAATAACTCTAGTTCTCAATAGATACATGTTTATGAAAACGAATAAAAGATTTTCGTTTTATCAATCGAATATCGGGAGAATAAGAAAATGTGCATTTGTCACACATTCACAAACATATATAAATACGTTGTTTTATCTGTATATATATTTATGTGTGTATTGTGTGTATATATGGATGAATATATGTGTGTGCATGTATGTATATGCATGTGTGTACTTGTGAGTGTTTGCCTGAGACAGTGAGTGTCTGCGTTTGCGTATTGCAGCCCTGGATTTTTAAAATGTTCGTTATTTATTTATATACCAGTGATTTGAAAAAAAAAAACACAAGTTTATATATGCATGTTTATTACATTCTATAAATACTCCGGCTTTGTGATTTATTCTATAAAATAAAAGTTTAATCGCTTGTGACTGAAAATTTTTGACAAACTAAATGAGTGGACCTACAAGTGTCGTTCCATAATTCTTTTCTCCTAATCCGCAATGAAGCTGAACGATTTACGTCTAATAGAAACAAACCATCGGTTGCATGTCGGAATTTTATGGTAATAGATATGTATTAGTGGGCGTTTCAAAAAACGCCGTTCTGTGGATTCACTGTGCTGAATATTTTAGCTTTTAATTATTCATTGAGCATTTTATGGAAAATTCCAAATGTTTAAACGTGTAATGGACACATGTTAAACAATCAATCGGTTGTTTGTACGTTAAAGTCCTTTCATCGTTGTTCGCGAACTTTTCAGTGACTTGTCTGTGTTAAATTATGTGTATCTATGACTGCATATGTATATATGCGCGTGTGTATACACACACACACACGTATACGTATATATGTATGTGTGAATATCAAGATATAAGCCTTAAACATATACAGACGTGTGTATACATAAATACACGCATTTGTGTGTTTATTTACATATATACGTACCTATATATATATATATATATATATGAGTGTGTGTGTGTGTGTGTGTGTGTTTGTGTGTGTATGTGTGTGTCACTCTTTATATACATATATATATTAATACATATATATATATATATGTATGTATGTGTATGTATATAAACATATACATGCATGGGTGTATGTATGTCGATGTATATGAACATATATATACACACATGTGTACACATGCATACGTACTCATATATATTCAATGCAATGTATTTATATGAGATAATATTTTAGAATGTGTACACCTGTGGCATTTTTAAATATCGATCAAACTTTAGTAACATATGTACTGCTTCGTGTATACAAATATTGATCTTTTATACCCAGTGTGAATAGGAATGAGTAACCTATCTCGAATACTTATTTGAAAGAAATAGATGTATTCAGCTATTTCTTGTTTGAATGCTAGGATAAGCATCCTATCAATTATGATGTCTCATTTTCACAACGTGTGTATGTGTGATGTGTTTACTTCTTAAAGAACCCAACTTCATTTACATATTGTTTGTAAGTTGACGAAATACCAGACTCATTACAACATGGGATAAAATGTTCGCGGTAAGCTTTCCGAATTTCCTGTGTCAAATTTCAAATAATTTCGAGATCAAGCTTGACCTCCAAACTTTCGGTTCTCTTTCTTAGATACACACCACACAGACAGACAGACACACACACACACACACACACACACACACATATGCATGCATATATGCATATATATATATATATATATATATATATATATATATATATATATACAAACTTACAGGGAAAAATCAGATTTAGGATTGAATCCAATTTTCTAGTAAAATATCATATTATATTAAATTAGAGATAAAACCACTATTAGGCAAATCATACAATGAAAAACTTAAGCCAATACATAACATTAATTAATTTATATTATTTTAAATATATATCAAAATTATTTTAAAAAAAAATTAGTTAATTATCTTTTTTTAATAATTTTGATATAGTGGTTTTATCTCTAATTTAATATAATATATATATATATATATATATATATTTATACCTGATCCCCCCAAAAAAAGAACAACAAACACAGAAAGCAACAACGCGAGGGCATGGTACATGTAAAGTATCAGCAGACGCTCAGGAAAGGAAAGAAAGTTGGGTTTAACATTTCGAGTAACGCTCTTTATCAGAAACAGGGACGTCCAATAGAAGGAAGGCCGAGGAAGAAAATCTCCAACGAGTCACATTTAATTATATATATAGTTCACAGTTTAACGCTCGGGAAAGATGGAAAGGTCTATTACGTTTCGAGAGCCTACGCTCGTCGACAGAAAAAAATTGAAATGAAAAAATTGGTAAGAGTTCAGCGATACAACTTGTGATGATTGGCAGAAAAAGGATGAATGAAAAGGAGGCAATAATAAAAAGACATTGAATGAAAAGGAGATAATAATGACGTTCCTAACGAAATAAGGTGCGCGAGCGTGTGTGTATGTGAGAATTATAAGTGTGAGTGTGTATATGTGAATGGGGCGACTGGGTCTGACGTGTGTGTGTATGTGCGTGTGTCTGCATCAATGCCTCACTAATACTTGATTCCAACAGATTCCATTCAAATTTTGCACATACTTGACCTAAGGCTCATGCAATGTCATGTGTCTGCAACTCCATCACCATATGCACAAAGGTGTTTGTATGCGTACACATAACATAATACATATATATTTAGACATTTATAAATATAAATATACGTATATATATATATTCAAATATATGTGTGTGTATGTGTGTATACAGTCATATATTCACACTCACGCTTACACGTATACATACATACATACATACATACATACATACATATATATATATATCACCTAATCTCGCACATATACAAACATACGTTTACCCGTATAAATGAAGGGAACGTGTACATGAAATTCGTACTTATGCACCTGACACAGCTTTAAACTCATATGCATACGCATGTATACACATACACGACCATATACATGTAAAATATATACATACATATAGATATAGTCACACACGTACTCATTCACACAATCAAAAAGGAAGAATTAAAACATGAAAACACTTATTAAAAGTTAAAAGAATCAATATGAGAAGCTTGTGTAGGAATATATTAAAAAATGTAGATTCTAGCCGTGATCTTGGAGTGTCCAAAATAGTAATATGTATTTTGTCACATGTGGACATGAATCAGAAATTTCAGTTCTCGTATTTAGACATGTAACGGGATCCTAGGAACTTTACCAGATGAGCCATCTTTCCATATTACAAAGACCGCACTTGCCACTATGGTCGGCATAAGGTTTACACTTGACTAAGTTCTTCAAGTAAATCATATAGCTGGCACCATGTTCATTTAAGAACCATATATATCTGGATAATTTGGTTGTTTGTTTTCGTTTATTCCAGTGTCTGCAGCTTAAGGTACAATTGTTGAACCTCGCATTTCAATTTCCCTCTGTGAGACCCACCTATCTCATTGATGATTCTGTGTTATTAGCGATCGTAGAATTTACGGTGGCTTTATAAATAATCGCCTCGGACATATAGCCTCCATTTAGCGGACACAATTCCTTATCCCTGCTGGAAAAGCCGGTTTGGTGTTTGTATGTCTGTACATGTGCGCGTATATGTAGGATGTAAATGCATATATATATATATATATACAGAGAGAGAGAGAGTGTGGAGGAGGATGTAGTAGTAGTAGTAGTAGCAGCAGCAGCAGCAACAGCAGCAGCGGCAGCAGCGGCAGCAGCGGCAGCAGCGGCAGCAGCGGCAGCAGCGGCAGCAGCGGCAGCAGCGGCAGCAGCGGCAGCAGCGGCAGCAGCGGTAGCAGTAGTAGTAGTAGTAGTAGTAGTAGTAGTAGTAGTAGTAGTAGTAGTAGTAGTAGTTGTAGTAGTAGTAGTAGCAGCAGCAGGTTGAATAGGAACTCATGTTGATATGTATAAGTAAAAAAAGACAAGGTAGAAAATGGTAAAAAAATTTTATCATGAAGAACATTTTAGTACCGATTCCATTCTTTACGACTTAGAGTAAAGCATAAAACTTAGAGTAAAGCATGAAAAACAATAAATTGTGGAAGATTCAATGTTTTTTTCTAAATATTTCCAAATATTTTTTTCTATATTTTAAAAATATATTTAATGGGTACGTGAATGCCCCGCCTCCTTTGCTAACCTAGTCACGAGATGTCTAGAAATCAGTCTTTATCGTAAACCCATGCTCCCTCTACATAGAAACTGGAAGAGGTAACTGGATGACTGTTTCATTCTTTGGCATGAAAGTATAGATTGACTTAAAGAATTATAATTGGACTTGACGTAAACATTCAATTCTCGATGCAATACAACCATCTACAAATGTTCCTCAACATCCTAATTAAGAAATCTAGCAACGAAATAAATACAGATATCTACTATAAGCTAACGGACTCCAAGCAATATCTACCGTTCAACTCAACAACAACACCGACGACGTCAGTAAAGAAATACAGAAGACGTAACTGTGGTATATGCATCAACCTATTTGAGTTCTCTTTCAAACAGGGTCAACGTTTCACAGTTACCTTGCATGTGTATGTGCCTGTAACTTTGTCCGTAATGGTGGAATTATCTTTGCTTACTTATATTTCTACAATACATAAAGGCACTCATAAACATACCCATACAAGCCGATGATAGTTCAGCTGTCTGAATTTTCGCAGTCACTATCACTGTTTGTGTTAAAAATAATAACTTTGTATTCATTGAGTATTTTCACTGATCCAATCTGAGGTATTGTAGGGCAGTGCCAATGGGATAATAAAAGGGAAATTGTAGACAGGATCTTCACTGCGGGATAGCTAGTGAGGTAGTACACAGAGAAGGGGCTTCTGGTTAGGCGGGAGAAAATCTTGAGGATTTAGATGGCCGACCGTACTTGCTCACAAAGTGTGTAACTGAATAAAACGAAATAAACCAATATACCAACACAAACTTGTTCTGTATTATTTTTATGTATAGCTTAATTAGGCTATAGTATAATAATAATAATATAGCAGGTTTAGTATTTAGTTACATAGAAATTGAAAGATATCTGGATCCTCAACATGAAACAATCACTTGTGCAAATATATATTGGGACTGGCCTCGGCTCTGCATACGCTTCTGCTTCGACTCCAATAAATAAGGCAGTTGTTATTGCCCAATACAACTTCCTGTGAAAGACTTAGCATTTTATTAGCTAGGCTTTTGAATATTTGAAGCTATCTTCAATCGTTGAGAGGGTTAATCATACTTCGAAATTTTCTAACTGCCTGGTTATTTTTAAAATACATTTCCTCATAATTTAACAAATCAGTGAAAAACAATCCGGAATAATATTATTGGATTAAGACACACATGTTGAACTCAATCAACTCCATTCAGTGAAATTATTCTACGCGTAGAATATGAAAAAGAACAGATGTGAAAAATGTAACACAATTCATTTAAAAACATATAGAACGTAGTACGAGCCGCTCTGTAATTCTAAGGAAGAACGTAATATGTTCGACAACCAAACAAGACAGTTCTAAGTGCACGATACCAGTATGCCTCACCAGAGCAGTCTTTGATTCGATGGATTGCAAAACGAACTGTAGATTGAAGAAAATATCTTTTGGAATTGTTTATCTGTTTTTCTTGAAATATCTTGCGAGAAATTCATTGTGTTGGAGGAAATTGAGACGTGTAATTTCAATCTTCCTGATTTGAGTGATATTACTCAATAAATAATTAAATATGTACGACAGTGCAATACTTGGGTACATGATAAATTAGTAAAATTTGTAAAAGAACTAAACTACGAAAAACCCCATCAGACAAGACTAGACATGAATTTCTGTTTGTGTGCAGATGAGACTGTATTAATACCACATATATCCACACACAAACACAGTTTATATTTTGTAGCAAGTTTTACATCAGCACAATGTTAACTCACCTTACATCATATGTGATATACATACATACATACATACATACATACATACATACATACATACATACTACATACATACATACATACATACATACATACATACATCATACATACATACATACACACACACACACACATATATATATATATATATATATATATATATATATATTATTGATGATGGAATTTTTCTCCCAGATAAAAAACTACAGTTTCTCTCTGTAGCATCTTGCTTGGCAACACGCTAGTGGGCAGGGGAGGATGATTAACTCTCATTCGTATTTAAAATTTGGCGGCACTAGCACGGAATATGATCTTTCTGATACCGTTAGGTGAAGAGATATTTTCCAGTGCCTTCAAATCTAATATTTATTAATTTATAATTGAGGAATCCCACGCTGAAGAGCCGAAAATGGTCGGGTAAGGTATAATTATTTATTATTTATGCTTTATACTGATCTAATTCCGAAACGTACGAACGTGGGTAACCTAATATAGAATGATTTTCATCATTTTTCCCTTTTGCCTGCGCGGTTTGTTTTCAATTGCGTTAGTTTTTCTGGGAAGCCCTTTTAAAATAGAAGGAATAGTTAAGATTTTTGACTGCTATTTCTAAACTTCGGTATGTGCTGAAACAAATCGTTGCTGAACCCTATTTATAAATTATATATATATATATATACATATACATACATTCATACATGCATACACACATACGTCGTATTCTGAGACCCCCTTCGGTCACGACACAGACCATGGGATTGCACCTAGAAAGTTACCCTCCCAAGCACATGTCCAGGAAAAGTTGCTTATGGAAGACCTCCCCTTTTCACGCCACCAGTGTTATCCAAGAGAAATGCAGCGGCCGGTACAGCTTGGCACCAGTGACGTCGCAACTCATTTCTACAGCTGAGTAAACTGCAGCAACGTGAACTAAAGTGTCTTGCTCAAGAACGCAACATGCAGCCCGGTCCGGGATTCGAGCTCACAACCTCATGATCGTAAACTTGACGCTCTAACCACTGAGCCATGCTCCTTCACTGCAAATTCGACCTCGGCGGAATTTTAACTCAGAACGTAAATACAGATCACTAAACATTTCGCCCGGTGATTTATATACATATGTATATAGTAGGATGGCGTCATCCGAATGTCATATGGATTGAAAACGCATTGCGACCAGTGATATAACACCTGTAATAATATATGATTGTCTAGTCGATCACATCACGTGATATATACAGACACGCACACAAAGATACACACATATATTTTCAAATTCTATTAAGGCATTAGTTTAAGGTGATACTTTGGCCCACTCAATATTTACTTAGATGTTGTGTAATCTCTGCTAAATCCATCGTAATCTTGGAAACACTCCCGTATTATCGGCAGTTATGTCATGCTCACAAGCAGTTATCCCCTTAGGCTTGTAAAACGTTAGATTAATGCTTTCTCCTTTAAAAAAAGTGGCTTTTCAAGTAAACCTTACTTTAAAAGATGAATTGAAGGACAATACGATTCTATGTCAAGAGGAAAGAAACATATGCTGGCAGTGCTTGAGCTCGCTTGATATCTAATTGTGAAATAATCTTGCGTATATTCATGAAGAATGCATACACTGGAAAGTATCGATTCCAAGTTAAATATGGTCTCAGAAAACAACACATTGAAGAATCCATAATTTTAATTAGATTAAAACATGATTTGATTTCAACAACCTTTCATTAATTTATTTACTTTAGCGAAACGCGTGATTAAATTAACCGCGATAATTGTAGAACTTCAGGAAAAATGAATAACAGCATTATATTGTCTTTCTGTTTTATTTCGTTTTTGTTAGTCTTTATCTTGATTTTTCTTTCTCTCTCACTGTTGATTATTGCTGAATTTTCTTCGTTTATCTGTACGTTTTTCCTTCAATCTTTTTAAAACGTAAATTAATAAAAACAATAGTAAAGATTTAGAATAATACTTACATCTTTATACATTTTTCTGTGTATTATTAAACGCATTTATTACTATTCTTGAGTGCGTGTGTTTGTGTGTGTCTGTGTGTATGTGTGTGTGTACGCGCAATCGTGTGAGTATGTGTCTGTGTGTGTGTGTGTCTGTGTGTGTCCGTGTCTATGTTTGTGTTTGTATCCGTGTTGTTTTGTGTGTGTTTGTGTGTGTAGCGGTTTCCATATATACATAACATACATACATACATACATACACACACACACACACACACACATATATATATATATATATATATATATATATATATATATGTAAGTATGTATGCGTGTGTCTGTGTGCGTGCGTCTGTGTTTGTGTATGTGTATGTGCCGTGGGACATACATTTATATGTGTTTACGTGCAATATATATATATATATATATATGCAAGATTTGTTTATTATGGTGAAACATATGTACATGTTGGGAAACGTATGAATATCTGATGGACGAAGATGAGGTAGAATGAGAAAGCGAGAGAGAGAGAGAGAGAGCGACAAACGGAGAAACATAGAGAGCGTGCGTATATTTTTCTCCCACTGTGTATATAGGAGTTGTTTGGATCATAAAATATAACATAGAAATCTAGCACATGCTTCTAGTTTTTCACTGGAAACAAAGAGAAAATACAGCGTGGCATTTAATCTAATAACCAAGATGCTAATTCGCAATATAAACTAATTAATGTGATATTCTTTGGTTTTTATTATCCATACACACCTGAAATTAACTGTCTTTAAATGTAATTTATTACTCACCGATGCAGAGAATTTCTGTGTTATATGAATATTCAAAAGCAACCAAATTCCTAAAATTCAAACAATTTCATCCCAGTTGTTGTTCTTATTAACCAGGCAGGCACACAGAAAATCATACAAAAAGCAGCGCTTCATATGTTGTGGCAATATGAAATAAATTTCAGTATATATACATATAGGCCTGTATGCAATGGAATGTAAATAGGAGTATGTTCAAAGAATATATACATGCATGAACATGCAGATGACCACGTGTGTATCGTTGGCGATGTTTTTCCTCCGTCTTCCTTTCCATGGATCTTTCCGTTTCCTATGTTTCTGACGAAGAGCTCCGCTCGAAACGTTTAATTCTCCTTCTTTCTTGCATATCCTGAGCGTCCAATAACACTATACATATTCCACGTCCACGCATTGTTGTGTTTTCTCTTTGTGTATGTGTGTGTGTGTGTATGTGTGTGTGCGTGCGGGTGTGTGTATGTAAAATTCGAAAAATTCGAATGTAAACAAGGTTGATGACGTGTGCGTCCTTAAGCTGAGTGATATTTTTTTATGTTATATATATATATGTGTGTTTATATGAGTATATATATATATATATTATATATATATATATATATATATATATATATATTATATATATATATATATATATATATATATATATATATATATATATACCCTCAAGCACCAACACAAACAACTAAGTCATTTTTTTAGATATACTCCTAAAACATTTGTGCCTTTTAGTACCCAGTTATGCACCTCGAAACTGCATGTATAGTGTTTAGTTAAACTTTACTACGTGGTTCTTCAAGGTGGTTTTACACTGGCCTTTATTGCATGTGTAATCATTTCTTTCACCTGATTGTCGCTCTCATGGTTTTGGGTGCGTGCAGTCCAGCCACTCCAGGGCTCTGTGGTGCTTTTCTTCGCTGCTGAAGTGATGGTGGTTTGTCTTCTCCTCTGTGACCTGGTTGAGCAGAATCTACTGAGGTCATGGTTATATAAATAATTACTGTCATAGCTTAGTGTGAGGAGGAGGCCCAGTTCCCACGTGTTGATCTTACGGAACTCCACCTCACTCTCACAGATTATCTAAATTCATTTCTCCACAGCAAAACCTATGTCTATACAAGGGTAGAGTGAAATCACATCCATATTACCCACTACACAACCTGTGAGGCCGTTGGTGTGGTTGCAAGTACTGCACAACAAGCACACACACACACACACACACACACACACTCACATAAAAATACACAAACACGGACGGGCAAGCACATGCATATGCAGAATACATACGTACAGATGCATACATATACATATATACATTTGCATACGCACACATATATACAAAGACACACATGCTTACATACATAGTTGCATACATACATGCATGCATAGGCACACACACACATACACTGACCCACACGCATGCGCAAAAAGACAAAAAGGAACGCAGTATAATTAACGGACTTAATCAAGACTATTGAATATGTTGCAAGACGCAACGAAAATTTTAGGAAACTATAAATAAGAAATAATTGGAAATTTTACCGGTGAATGTGTTAAATTATAAAGTACAAAACGAAAATGACTCTCCCCAGACACAATAGAAAGAAAATATAGAACACACAAGAAAAACCAAACAGACAACTTAACCACCTCACTAATGCAGACACATCAGATAAAAAAATACATCATTGCAAACAAGCCAACAGTACAAAGCTTTAAAAGACACTGGGGTTAGAGGTGAGATACTACTCATTCCGCTCGGTGGTAGATATCAACGAAATATAGCCATACATTGTATGGCCTGAGGAAAATTTAAAAGATTTAACAAGATAAAGAAATGAAACTGACTGAGGGTGGGGCTCAGGTAAGATGTTCATCCTCATATCATTATTCATGTTATTCATCGCTTTGTAATTTATGTTCCTAGGTGAGCTTTCGCTGTCTGTTCTTGTAGCTTCCACTCTATGTTCAGGCCTTTGTGCCTAATAAAAACAATCAACTTTACTTCTAACTACATCATCCTCATGAACAGTATGGTCCGACACAGCATTCATTTTTTAAATTGCTCAAATGTTTCATATCTCTTAAATGTTTTTAATTTTAACGACTCTTTAAATCTTTTAACTCTGATGAGAGAAGTATAGATGATTGCTATGGTTGGAGTTAGCTCTCTCATACCAACTCATATCTTCCCTAAACGGCCGTCAGACTGTGCACTTGTACAGGATTCCTATTAAAGTCACTTTATATTAATTTCGCACCTAACCTCCTCATTAGATTTAATACGGACACTCAACACGACAAGCACATTAATGTATTTATATATTTATGCATTTATATGTTTATATGATTTTTATATATCTATATATATATATATATATACATATATCAATTTTTATATATTTATGAATTCTTATAAATTATTACTATATCTTGTGAATATGAATACACTTATGTATATTGTGGAGAATTCCGACAACTTGAAATGCATTGAGTGAATATGAACACTGACCTTCGAAATGTGTCCTCTCATTTTTAATCTTTATAATCTTGAAGCTCTATTAGTGCACTTATTAATTTTGCAGTATAAAGTAGATAACTATACCATTTACTTCCTCATTACATATATATATATACATATATACTCACATATATATATATATATATATACACGTATATGCATATATATACATATGTGAGCGACATGGTAATCTCATATCAAGATAAACAGCACATGACCTTGCAGGTGGAGCCCAGTTAAAATTTTCTTCTGGTTGAGTAACCCATCCCGCTCAAAAGGACCTTGAATAAGGGTTGTTTAAGGAAGTTGAACGAAACATCCATGTTTCTAAAGGTGAATTATTCAAACCCCAAAGAATCCCTCTCATCACATGGCTATGATGCACCCCCGCTACTTCTGCTTGTGATCAGAGATGCACATATCGTCAGCCCAAGAGGGATAAGATCAACTGGTTAAGGTCACATAACTGACAAGCAAATCTGAGCAGAATATTTGCTGTAGCCCATCTTTTATACCAAGACAAAATAATGTACATGATAACACTTCCAATTACATCAGATCAGAAGTCATGAGAGCCACTACCTGGTACTGCATCAGGACATATTTACCTCATCAGGGCATAAATATTTATTGTTATCATCATCATCATCATCATCATCATCATCATCATCATCATCATCATCATCATCATCATCATCATCATCATCATCATCACTGATATCACTGATATTATTGTTTTTACGTGTAATAGCAGGAGTAGTTGCATCAGCAGGAACATCAGTAGAGATGGGGGTAGTCGTAAGCGTGGCAGTTGGGCCTCAGGTACTTGTGCTATCATAATAGTAGTAGTTGCAGTATTATTATTGAAGTACTGGTAGTATTTCGTATTAGCAGCTGTAGCGCATTATTATTATTTTTATTTTTATCATTATCACCAACACCAACACTACCATTGTTTCAGGAACTTGTTGGGTAGGAGTTTGGTAAAAAAAATAATACTCTACAGGTCTATAAATAGATTCGGCAGGTGATAGGGAGGTCAGCCATAGAAACAAAGGAATTTTCCGAACCCTTTAGGTCAGGAGAGGACAAATGTGTTTACTACTACCACTGACTTCTGAGAGCGCTGCCTTGAAAAGAATCAATTCAAACTGTTCTATTTGTAATTACTGGTAGAACAACGGCAATAATAATAATAATAATAATAATAATAATAATAATAATAATGACAACATATATACACACACACACACACATATAGACACATATATACTGATATTCACTTCGTTGAATTTTTGAATTTCTGAATTCAATTGAGTTGTTGCCACAAAAGGTGTGTTTACGTATTTGGGTAATATATGAGAGTTTTTAAGTCAAAAAGAAAAGAAAACAAGTTGTAGATAGTAAAGTTTTAAGAGTAACTAAATATGTTCTTTTGTATGACCGCACAGAGAGAAATGGTAGTGTTCTTAGAATAAAAAGGAGGATGAAGTTTACATTTTCGAATACTCTGGGACAGAGGAAAGGATGAGTATTCACACAGTAGTCGTATTAAAGTTTTTTTTGTCTTTTTGAAGCTAATCGTTTGTGTGCCGAAAGCTGTAGGTATGTAAGTTTTCTAATTTTTTTTTTTATTTTGAGGTAGATTTAAAATATTCAGAGAAAATTATAGATATTCCAGTATTTTGAAATAGTAGGAGGAAGAGATGTTCACCTCGTTGGATTTTTGAATTTCTGAATTTCTTTTTCTTTTGGAGTGTTTCTTCTTTTTTAAAAGTTTTGCTGTGGTTTACAGTTTTTGTAGTTGTGCAGTATATATTAGCAGGTTCATTTTTTATCGTGCACTTAATTGTGATGTTACAATAAAAGGCATGTTTACATATTCTGTGAGTCAGGGAAGAAGGGAAGACAAAATGTTCAAACAAAATTGGAGATATTAAAGTTTCTAATTTCTTTGAGGTGTTCGTTTGTATGTCCAAAGCTCTAGATATGTAAGTGCCTTAACTTATTTTGAGGGAAATTCAAAATACTCACAGAAACTAGATATTCCAGTCTTTTAGAGTTATTTTTTTCAGTTGTCCTGTTGGGTTGTATTATTGTTTCTATGTCTTCAGCTGCTGACAGGCCAGAGCAGCGAAGAACACGTCCAGCCGCTGTCACGTCCAGATTATTATTCCATATATTGGCAGGTGCTTACTTCTTTGATATTTTATCGTGCACTTCATTGTTATGTTACAATAAAAGACATGCTTACGTATTCTCTCACGTCCAGATTGTTATTATTATTATTATTATTATTATTATTATTATTATTATTATTATTATTATTATTATTATTATTATTATTATTATTATTATTATTACTATTTGTTATTTATTATTACTCAGATGGGCTGAGGATAATAATATGCAGTTTAATGCTGAAAAATTCCAGGCCCTGCGCTACCAGCATCCAAAACTGAATATTAAACTAACACGATACATTGGTCCACAGGGAATTTCAATCCCAGAGCCTAAGTTTGTGAGGGACCTGGGTATTGACATGAGTGATGATACCTCTTTCTAAGTGCACATTACCAGGATGGCTACAAAGTGCAGACGACTGGTTGGGTGGATCCTAAGAACATTCAGAACCAAAGATAAGGAAACTATGATGGTCCTCTGGCGGACATTCGTCCTCAGCCGCCTGGATTACTGCTCACAGCTATGGTCACCCACCAGTGTAAAATTAACAGCGGACCTTGAAGCAATCCAGAGAAGATTCACAAAGAAGATCGTCTCTTTGCAACAGTTCAGCTACTGGAAAAGGTTGAAACAGCTAAGACTCTACTCCCTGGAGAGAAGACGGGAGAGGTATGCAGTAATATATGTCTGGAAGATCCTGGAAGGAATTGTGCCAAATTTTGGCATTGTAAGCTACACCAATGCTAGAACGGGACGACACTGCATAGTGTCAAAGATCCCAGCAATGCTCTCACGCTTCAGGACCAGTTTCTGCAACAGCCTGGGTTTCGGGGGCCCACAGCTTTTTTAATATTCTCCCAAAGAGTCTGAGGTACTTGCACAAAGTAGATGTAGCGGTTTTAAAATCAAACCTGGACATCTTCCAGTCGAGAGTCCCAGATGAACCTACCTCACGGCAAGAGGTGCAAATGAGAGTAGCTATATCAACTTCCATTCTTCACCAAGTGCCACATATTAGATGAGGTTCTTCGCAATAACAGTGTAGCACAAAACGGCGGTGCATCAGCATGGCCGCAGCTCTGAGCTGAAACTAAAATTTTTTAAAATGTTATTATAATTATTATTATTATTATTATTATTATTATTATTAATTTCCATCATTCTTAAAATTTTCTTCCGTTTCTCACCGAGTGATTTCCGTACACCTAGGGCAAAGAAGGTCATTGTATGCATTCCCAGATTACACACGCCAATTCACAGGTAAAATATCATTATCATTATTATTATTATTATTATTATTATTATTATTATTATTATTATTATTATTATTATTATTATTATTTTATTATTATTATTATTATTTTTAATTTTATTATTATTATTTTATTATTATTATTATATTATTATTATATTATTATTATTATTATTATTATATTATTATCACTATTATTATTATTATCATTTAAATCAGTTTGATTCGGTTCGAAGTTCCGTGTGCTTCCGTTAGGGATCTGGGAAATTTTATGTCACATGTAGCCGAATGCTACTGTTCTAGGTAAATATATGTCACTCCTACTAAATATGATTACTGCCCTTTCGTATATATATATATATATATATATATATATATATATATACTATTTTACTTGTTTCAGTCATTTGATTGTGGTCATGCTGGAGCACCGCCCGTAGCCGAGCACATCGACCACAGGACTTATTCTTGTAAGCATAGTACTTATTCTATCGGTGTATTTTGCCGAACCGCTAAGTTACGGGAACGTAACCAGCATCGGTTGTCGAGCGATGTTGGTGGGGGACAAAGACACGCAAGCACACACACACACACACACACATACATATATAATATATATATATATATATATATATATATATATATATATATATTATATATATATATATATATATATATATATATATATATGTATATATACATATATACGATGGGCTTCTTTCAGTTTCTGTCAACCAAATCCTTTCACAAGTCTTTGGTTGGCCCGAGGCTATCGTAGAAGACACTTGCCCAAGGTGGCATATATATATATATATATATATATATATATATATATATATATATATGGGGGGTGTATGTGTGTGTGTGTGTACATATATATACAGACATACACACACACATATACATACACACATCCACACACACACATATATGCCTGTCTGTCTGTATGAACATATGTATATACCTAATGAAATATACATGGATAAAGTGAATAAAAAAGGAATCTATAGCTGGCAAAAAATGTACAATCTTAATTTTTAGCTTCATTGGGTGGGCATTCGTTCTCATAATGTTATTGAGACAGTTGAAATGTTATACTTTGTTGTCTGAATGAACCAATCTTTTGAGTACATCTATTCCTGATATTGATATAATTATATAAATATTTAATATTCTATAATCTCACACATTTTTCGACCAATCACCGCACATCTCAGTGACTAATCTTTATAGAATATATTTTAATCTTTCTTAAATACAGAAATATCATCATCAACAACATCAACATCATAACTATTTTCGTTTTCTTGCTCGTCATCACTCTCCTTCTCCTCCTCCTCGTCGTCGTCGACTTTATCATCATCAGCATAATCATAAATATCATCATAATTATCATCATCACCATCATCATTTTCATCATTGACGTTGTCATCATCATCGCCATCATGATTATCATCTCGTCATCACCGTCGTCATCATTATCATCATCATCATCATCATCATCACCACCATAATCATCTTCGCTAGTGTTGTTTAGTCTCGTCAGCTTCATCTACGTCATCACCATGAGCGAATTTCATGCAGTTATCATCATCATCATCATCATCATCATCACAGTATTAATTACTACTGTCAAAACGACGACCAGCATTATCATCAGAAATATCATAAGCTGTAAGCAGCAAGAGCAGAAACAGCAGCCTGGCTATAATCATCATTCATGTCATCATCATCTAAATTTCATTACCTTGTACTCAGTCTATGCTAATGAAAAACCGACGTTAATGAATAGTCGAATTCATCTCCGTTATCCCGATAGATTTCACGATCGATTGATGCTAGTGCACAATTTTCGCTCCAATGCATCAACTGATAACCTTCCGATTTTCAATCATCCATCCAGTTATTGGTAAAGTCCACTTGCATAATAGGAGGAAATGCCAGACAGTTGCTTAACAATTGTATATTCTCTCAGTGGAATAATCCACATGTCACGACAGAAAGTAAAACGATATTATTAAATTAATACCAACTCATATCAAAGGTGTCATTAATGCACTCGAAACAAATGTAGTAGTATCTGTTTACTGAACCTTAACATCTAATATGTCTGTCCCTCCGCTTGTTAACTCCCTCTGTGTTTCTTTTTCCAACCTCTCTTTCTCTCTCTTTCTCTCTCTCTCTCTCTCTCTCTCTCTCTCTCTCTTAATATCACTCTTTCTCCCTCTTTCTCAATCTTACTTCTCTGCCTATTTTATTCATGCCTCTGTTTGAAAAATTAGTTCAGTATTTTAAAAACGACTATTTCAAAGGAAACCACCTTCATCTTCCCCCACCTCTCTCTCACACACTCTCTTTCTCTCTCTCTCATCCTCCCTCTCTTTCTCTCTCTCTCTCTCTCTCTCTCTTTCTCTCTCAAGCTTCATATCAATCTTAAATTTATCGTTTATTTTATCTGTGTAAATATTTCACTTTTTTGCACAGTCTTTTATCCAAATTGTCAAGGGGTTTTCTCTTCCCGTGCTTGAATACAAAAAACAAGATGACCTTTAACTAGTACAAACATTTTTTAATAAACCACCCACGCACTATAATCTCAATGTTGTGTAGCTAGATATTCATTATAATTTGACTACGTTTCAAGCCTATCGAAAATGAACTCCAATTATTTGTTTTTCATAAGACAGAAGACAAGATTAAATTTTTCAAAAGCTACTTAACTTTATCAATATAGAAGTACTGCAGACTTACACTTATAACCACAACAAAAGACTATTAGCCGTCACAATTATAATGATAAATTCTTTCTTGCCGCAAACAGGAAAAGAAACACAATACATCGTAGGCCATTACAAGTGTGAATTAGAAAATGTGTGGTGATTTTTACAATCGGCTGTAAGAAGACAGGCGTTAAATATAACATTAGAGACAAATATGCAAATGTTCTCGATAGGAGGACATCCACCTTGAAATTGCTAGCACGAAAGGTCCCGAATTGCAATGATCAAAGGGTTGGCATATAACTTTGCGAGGGCAATTATAGTCTGTTTTTTTTGTTTTTTTTTCAGACGAAATAAATTATCTTCAACTGAAAATGATTGTCGGCCATGACACACTATAGTAAGGCGCTGCGTTGTTGTTGACGTTTGTTTTAGAAATTGAGCGTAGATATAATATTCAAATGTTAGATATATGAGTTTTAGAGACGTTAGGAGTGTGCAAGACTGTTAGGTTTTATTATTTGGTTAATTGTAGAGCGTTTGAGTGTGTAAATCTAGAACCAGGGAAGCATTTAATAAGTCAGTGGTATAGCACATAACACTAAGTAGATATTTATAGAGATATATATTACATTTATCAAACAGAATGGGCATGCACTATGTAGCCAATAATATTCAGAGGATGTAGATATCTCGGCAATTTTTTGCCAGTGGCATGAATAACGCCTTTCTCATCGAATTAGACACACCATTTCACATATTTTAGCTGCACCATTCATATACCCCACTGAGCACTTACTTTGTTTACATGACAAGTTAAAAGAGATTAAACATTAAACATTAGCAATATACTTAATTTAAATGATTAAAATCACATAATCTGAAAATATTAATGGAACTATCAACTGTTCACAGCTATTGATTAGGACGTTTTTTTTCCGTATTTCCTCATGGAATATCCATGTTAGCTGAGCCTTAACGATGACCGTATATCACACGTAACGCTATACAGCCGCATCCGACTACTGCACCAACCTGTATAACTATTGCAGTTTGCAAATGATATTTATCTCAGTGTGAAGTGAGTGATTTTTGCTTATCCTATCAAACATTACACTACGCTGGATATCTATGTATCTCTCTCTTTCTTTCTCTCTTTCTCTCTCTCCCTCTCTCTCTCTCTCTCTCTCTCTCTATATATATATATATATATATATATATATATATATATGCATGCACGCATACACACTAATATACCCTTATATACGTGCCTGTGTATGCGCGTGCATATATATATATATATATATATATTATATATATATATATATATACACGCACTCAAACACTATATGTATGTGTAGGTGTGTGTGAGACAGTTGCTCCTGGAAATTTATGTCCATGGTAACATGATTCAAATGCATTCCACACCGCCGAATAAAATCAGAAGCAACTGTTGGATAATTTCTTTGACTTCACCAGCTCCAATTTCTGGTTTCCTAGTTTCTCTATTTATAATCACTTGGATTACTATATGTTGCACGTGGTTGAGAAATACACTAACCGCTCTGTTTGTTAGAAAACAAGGCTGAGTTGGTGGTTATGACATAGGTGTTCGAAGATCTTCCCTGGGACACAGTATGTAATGCACCTGCCATGTTCCAGAGCCGTTCTGAGAGAGTCTAAATGCTAAGAGTAGGCTGCATTGAATAAACCCCGAGCCATAATCTTGTTCAGTGATTCTCAACTGGGGTCCATACGGCCCCTCAGGTTCCATATTAAATTTTGGTGAGATCCAAAATGATAAATTGGGGATCTGCAATAGTATTTTAAGGGCCCATGAAAAACTTTCGTATATATTACAAGAAACAGCTTCCTGGTTTCTATAAAACTCTTGAATGCCGTGGGGTCCACCAGAATAAAATACAAATCAAAGGAATCCAAAAATAAAAAAGATAGTTGAAACATTTTGTATTTTTTTATACTTGATTTTTGGTTGGGATATTGTCCTTTAACCTTTTTATGCAAACTGATCAATTTAGAGTGAACATCTGTGTTTGTGTGTGTGTATGTTTGTGTGTGTGTATGTTTGTGTGTGTGTATGTTTGTGTGTGTGTATGTTTGTGTGTGTGTGTGTGTGTGTCTGTGTGTGTGTGTTTGTGTGTGTGTGTATGTTTGTGTGAAGAAATAAAAAATTACAAATTAAAGTAATGTAGTAAAGTTCCTTTCCCAGTCATATAGATTCACTGCGCCAGTTTCTCGGTTTCAGGAGAATCTGTACCGCCCATCCTTGGACGCACTGCAATTCTTTCGCGGGATTTACTCATTTTTACCAGCTGAGTGGACTGGAGTAACCTGAAATGAAGTGCATTGCTCAAGAACACAATGCGTCGTACGACCCAGGAATCGGAACAACAATCATACATAGGTCCAACTCCCTAACAACTAACCAACGCGGTTCCATTAAAGTAGATGTGAGCTACGAATAAGGGAGTTTAGAATTTTATGAGATCAATGTTTTGCCAAGAAACAAGAAAAAATCCTAAAAGTGATGCATGAAGCATGAAATAATGAAATATTTTCTCATCGCTTTTGACGGAAATAAGGCAAAATCAGTAACTTTCAAGTATCGTTTCGTACCAGGGTTGAAAAAGCAAATAATTATGCGCACTTTAATCGATTCCGTGTTTGCATATTAAAGATTGATTGCTAATTTCTACATTACGCGCAGTCGAATAGATGACACATCTTTGGATCGTATAATCATTCATTTTTGCTAATGAATCAGCAAAATCACATATACCATTTTTAAGAAACTTACTATGATCCATCCCACTGTGAAATGCAAGCGATACGTTTGCCGTATCTGAGAGCTAAATTTCGGCTTCTACCGATTACACGGGATCACCTTCATGGAGAATGATAGCGGCCTAAAACCAATGTTTTTATAACTATGCATTAAGTAGTATCTTATATAATATACTGATGACTCTTCATTGTAAATGCATAGTCATCCTACGAGAATGTTGCAGTTTTGTGTCCGATATAACGCATTTATTAATGAACAGTACGACTTTCAAGATAACGTTAATATGTCACATTATAGGGCTTTCGCGAAGAACCTTCCGTGATTTGCAAGTTTATGTTCGCATATTGTTTTACTAGTATTTTAGTAATATACACTCACAAAAAGTTTGTGGTTAGCTGCAAAACGAATCGTATTCACTTTTATGCGTGTTGATGCCATAATCATCTGTTTTATCATCACCCATTATTCACTTGTTTCTTATAATATTTTATATAATCATTTGTTTATTTATAATGATTGATACAATTTTCTAAAGCAAGTTTTAGGGAATATTTCTATTATCGGTTATTACTTAACGATCGCATCACGTAAATTCCCTTATTTAAATTATAAGAGTTGACGACAGTTTCAAACCGCATTTAGGAAAGTATTTGTCTGCAGATATCCTAGAACTATAGGGACACTCTCACTTTCCGAAGCCCAATATATTAATCCTTTAATTTTTCAACGTTGAGGTGTATTATGTGTGGTTTATTTATTCCTAAATTTCTATCCGTAGAAAGAATGATATTGCTTTGTTGCTTTTTAAAATTATTGCTTGAGTTATTTTCAAGATCATCGTCGAATCTACGAAACTCTTCGTATCTCTCACAAAAATGTCACTTGGATATCTGGTGTAGATAATATAATTATGTTTAGAAATAAATGTTTAATATGCGTTGAGGTGTGCAGCTGTAAAATAATTTACTATCTATTGTACATTGAATGCTATTAACAGCAGCAACATTACTTCAGATTTTATTTTGGATGTTTGCTAAAATGTACGAAACCTTAGAATGAAAGCGCTCTGGGCTTTCGAATATTTTGTCATTGATGACAAGTTTTGATCTCTCCGAAACCTAACATCTAAGAAACCGATTTATTTCTATGTTATTTACACCTACATACGTATTTGCACCAGACTCGTTCTGTGTTCACATACTTACACATACACACATATGTATATGTAAATAGATGTCTACAGAGATAGATAGACAGACAGGCAGACAGAGAGATTAACATCTACATACATGTATATGTCTGTGGACTTATATAAATTCATGTATATATATTTATGCATACACACGCACGCACGTACACACACACACACACACACACGCACACACATACGCACATATATATATATATATATATATATATATATATATATATACATATATATACGTATCTATACATACATATTGCTACATACATGTATACAGAGAAGCAGGCATTTAAACACAGAGTGAAGAAGAGTGAGTGAGCGAGATGTTTTAAATATAGTTGTACATTATGTGAAATATCACTCGATATATTTCAGTGAATAATTAATGTTTATTAAGAAGATGTTAAGATTTAACTATTTCGCCGTTTGTGGACCTGGTCGACTGCAATCTTTTGTTTGATTTTTGACCCACCATTTCCTAGCTTCATATTTAGTCATATATATTTAAAATTTACATTAACATATATATATACACAAATAAAGCCATATTTTACACATATCATATGAACAAGTGTGTGATTTTGTGGGGCGAAAATATATAGGATTGAGTTCATTCTAAATCTGCATTATATTGTTATATTAACTCCTAGCTATGTTGTCTCTATGAAATTTAATATAATTTAACATTAATTAAGCAAAACCATCATGACCGAAAGTACAAGATAAATTATAGTATATCTATTTTTTGAAGCAGGGCACAGATTTAAGTTTCTGCCTCCATTAACATTAGGATTGTCATTTTATATTGGAATTTTTGCAGAGAGACAGAGAATAAGCAAATAGGAGAATAAGCAAATAACACAACATTTCGATTCAAAATTCAAATTTATTGAAAACTTTGAAAACCAGTTAATAACCTCAGTGCAAACAGCAGATTAAATCTCACACTATACTCATTAACATTGGGTTGCAGCAAGTGTAATAGAACATACTAGTGCTTCACACTATAGTTTAAACATTGTTGAAAAAAATGTTTCTTAATATTTACGAAAAAGCGATTAAAGACGCAAATAATCTCATTTAAATATACGAAGAGAGAATTCTAATTTGGTAGACCATGCATTTAATAAAGAAAATTTGGTTACAGAAATCTGAAGAAAATAATTACCGGTAATCTAATTACGAGAAAGTTGCAAAAGTAAGATTTAATTAATACAAGCTCGATACTGCCAAACACCTTGAGACTAGAGGATCCATAACTTATACGAAGTAATGTTCCAATAATTCTCATGTATTCCCAAGAATAGTAGAAATGTTCAGCATTAAACTATGACACACACAGGCGGACGTAAAACTTAATGACAGCTGAACCCTAACTGTATGTCTGTTAAAATAAGAACGTTAACAGGTCGTAAATTAGCATATGCTGTAGCCACAACAGAAACAAGCTTATAGAAATGAATACGGTTAAAAAAATTACTCAAATCTTACACAGAAACTTCAAGGCAAGTATCATACATTGCAATAAGCTACACACCAGCAAAACAATAAATAAAAGCTGCATAGTCACTCATAACACATTAATATGTCTTGAGTAACTCTCCTGAGAAATAAACCATCACCTATTCAAGAATCAACCTCAACTACATGAGAATTAGCTGTATAATCAAAGGAAAACCAGTTACATACACACACATGCATAAACATATGCATATGTGCGTGTATGTGTGGTGTATGTGTGTGTCTGTATCGGTGTGTCTGTCTCTGTGTCTGTATACGTATGGACATGATACTCATTTCTATATCTATATAATAAAATAATGCTAAAACCTCGTTTGATCCGATCATATATCAAGTATAAGCCATTTCTTTTAGAATCTAGATAGCTATTGCAAGATTAAGTTTCTGTCCATATATTCCATTAATCTGACACATTTGTTTTACTTGATTTTATGTATAGATGTTTCTCAGTGTTCATAAGATTACAGATGGAGATGATGTTCAATGCATATAAATTTGAAAAGGACGATAGTATATTGAAAATAATGTTATCTTAAAGAGCAACTGCAAAATACGACGTGTATATAATTACATATATGCATATATATATATATATATGTATGTATATGTACTTATGTATGAATTCATATGTATGCATATATATATATATATATATATATATATATGTGTGTGTGTGTGTGGTGTGTGTGTGTGTGTGTGTATGTTTGTGTGTGTATGTGTATATGTGTGTGTGTGTGTGCGTGTGTGTGTGTGTGTGTGTGTGTGTGTTTGTAGAAGGTTGGAAAGGAACACACGAGTTGATATATATAGATGGTAAAAAGTCAAGGTAGGTAATGGTAACATAATTTTGTTAAAACATTTCAGTACCGGTTCCGGCCGTTAAGAATTTTGCAACTGTAAGGATGGAAAACAATTAAATTCTGAAAAAGAAAAATTTTAGAAAATTAAATGAAATTTTTTTTAAAAGAATATTTGCATAATATCCAAATACAAGGGGCATATTCCTTGTTTCTGCCTGTCTCTGTCTCTCTTGATTACATTTGTGGGTTCGAGATGGTTGTGAATTCTTGGCTGAGAAGAAAGCGGAGGAGAAAAAGAAGAAGAAGAAGAAGGAGAAGAAGAAGAAGGAGAAGAAGAAGAAGAAGAAGAAGAAGAAGAAGAAGAAGAAGAAGAAGAAGAAGAAGAAGAAGAAGGAAAAAATGAAAAAGAAGGAGAAGAATGTGAGAGTGGTATGATAGTAGTAGGAAGTTTAAAATGGTCAAGCGCCTTGAAAGTGACTTGTGGATGGTAGTAGTGATTTAATTCTTGAGATATCTCATTTGAATGTATTGTTTGATTGTATTGCTATCCTAAATAGCAGTAGTAGTAAAGTAAGGAAGGAGGTAGCAGAGAAGGAGAAGAGGACGGAGAAGAAGAAAGTGAAAAGGAAATAATAAGAGAAAGCGGGATGGTATCATAGTATTAGGATGTTAAATATTCAAGTCACCTAAATGTGGCTCGTTGTGGTTTATAGCAGTGATTGGGACTGTTTTTAATGAATTCTTGGGTATCGCTTTTGAATGTATCATTTGAATATTTGCGTGTGTGTTGTTCTAACGTTGTGGTGGTTATGTCATTTGTTGCAGATGCAATAAAGAGAGTATTTTTACTAATTTGTAGGCTACAGGTTGTATCGTCCCTAAATTGATAGAGGGGAAACATTCTGAAGCTTGGACTTTTGTTATTCGCACAAATTTCGATGTGTTCGCTGAATGTTATTTTTCTGCTTTTTTTTACATTTTGACCTGGGATCTGTGCAGAGCCATCTTTCGACAGACTTTTTTGTTTCGCTTATGTATTGCTAGTGCATATATCAGATTCTCCGAAGCACATGTGAAGCTGTTTTCCATTGTGAAACGTTATCCCTGTTTGAAGAACTCTGATCCCTCAATTAAATTGAAGCATATCCAGCAGTTGTCTCTTCCGCATGTTTTTAACTGACGTCTTCAGTATCGTTGTTGAGCATATTCGGCTTTCGTTAGGGGACTTTTCATAGTTTTGGACTGTCTCTTACTTTTTATGATGGTGTGTCTTTGGAGGATTAAGTTTATTTTGTGGGTCCCTTTTAGCAGAGGAATGCTATGAAGGATGGTGCCGAAGGCTTTATTGTGAAGAGAATTTTGAGTGAAGATATATGGTAGGGATATTGAGTTGTAAATGCTTCTTTAATTTGGAATGTCTGAGTTCATGCAGCATGTTAAGTTGTGGGGCATGTTGAAAGCATATGTCAATTAGTGAAGGTGGGTAGTTCCTGGTGATGAGTGTATCCGTTTGTTCATGTAGTCGTGTGTCCCTGGTGCTTGCATCAGAAATTATAGTACATATTATTTTTGCTTGGCTAAAGGTCGTATTCATTCTGGTGTGTCTCGGGTGGAATGAGTTGAACGTACATATTGTTTGGAGTGCGGGGACTGGAAGTATATATCTGTTTCTATTACGTTGTTCCTAGAATCACTGCTATAATCCACAACAAGTCACGTTTAGGTCCATTAAGCATTTAACATGCTATTACTATTATACTATCCAGCATTTTCTTATTATTTTCTCTTCTTCTCTTTCTCCCACGTCTTCGTCTGCTTCTCCTACTCCACCACCTCCTTCCTTACTTCACTACTACTGCTGTGTAGAATAACACCTACGCAACTATTGTAAACAATACATTCAACTGAGATATCTCAAGAATGCAATCACTACTACCATCCACAACAAGTCACTTTCTCAAGCACTTGGCCATTCAACATCCTACAACTATCATAGCACTCTCGCTTTCTTCTTCTTCTTCTTCTTCTTCTTCTGATTGTGGTAGATTCATGCGACTTCTTTGGATATGTATTCTAGGTTATCAGAAAAAGAATGTCACTCAGGAGCTGCCGCCCATGCATGTATGTATTTTGAGTATATATATACATATATACTCACATACATATATACATACATACATTATATATATATATATATATATATATATATATATATATATATATATATATATCTATATATATATATATATATATATATATATATATATAATATATATATATATTTAATAGGTGAATGAATTATCCTATGTTTATCGTCAGCATGGAAAATGTGTTGAGAGTAAAGGAATTTTGTTAACATCTTCGTTCGACTCCATCCTTTCATTTATTGATATATAATATATGTATATACATATATATACATATATATATATATATAATATATATATATATACATATATATATATATATATATATATAGATATACGTATATATATATACATATATATATATATATATATATATATATATAAAGTTAATCCAAACAAGAAAACACAGAAAAAAAGAGAAAAAAACACAGCAACGCAGGACGTGGATAAATTAAAGTATTATTGACGCTCAGGAAAGAAGGGAAGGAGGGTTTAACGTTTCGAGCGGAGCTCTTCGTCGGAAACAAGGAGAAGGAAAGATCCCAAGGAGGGAAGACAGAGGAGAAAATATTTGCGCTGGTGGTGCTGAAGAGATCACATGTTGAAAGAACAGAAGTTGAAGGTAGTCGAAACATGGTTTTATAAGGCAAGAGAGTTCCAAAAAAGGAATGCGTGTGTGTGTGTGTGCAAGATGACAAGTGTGTTAGTGCGTGCGTGTGTGTGTGTGTGTATTTTTGGTGAATAAAGGCAATGACAAAGTCAGCTGTCATAATGACTACTAGCTGTTTGTATCAAGCCAGGTCAAAGCCGGGTCAAAAAAACAAAGGGCTATATGTATCATGGGTGTGTGTTGTTTGTAGTGTGTGTGTGTGTGTGCATGTGTCTGTCCGTGTGTGTATGCGTAGAGTGTGGGTGTGTGGCGAGTAACTGCTTAACCTAGTGCATGTGTGCTTGTACGTGCGTGTGTGTGTGTAGGGATGTATGTGTGGGTTCATTTGTGTGAGAGTGTATGTATGTACGTATGTGCGTGTATGTTTGCGTTTGTATGTGTTTGTGTGTATGTGTGCGTGCGCAGATAGGTGTATATTGTGTATGTATATCTGTCGGTGTGTATGTGAGTTTGTGTGTGTTTGTACGTGTGTATGTGTGTGTGAGTGTATAGTATATATATATGTAAATGTGTGTGTGCGTGTGTGTGTACGTGCGTGCGAGTGAATGTATGTATATATGTGTGCGTGTGTGTACAATGTAGGGGCTTATATGCGTGTTTATATGTGAGTGTGTATGTGTGTATGTGTGTATGTGTGTGTATGTGTATGTATGTATGTATATGTATGCGTGTGTGTATGTATGTATGTGTGTATGTGTGTGTATGTGTGTATGTATGCGTGTGTGTATGTATGTGTGTATGTGTGTGTATGTGTGTATGTATGTATGTATGTATGTGTGTGTGTATGTATGTGTGTGTATATGTATGTATGTACGTACGTATGTATGTATGTATGTGTGTGTATGTGTGTAAGTGTGTGTGTATGTATGTATGTATGTACGTATGTGTGTATGTATGTACTTTTGCATGCGTGTATGTGTGTATGTGCGTGTGTGTACATATGTATGTTTATGTATGTGTGTGTATATATATATATGCATCTATGTATGTAGTGTATGTATGTGTGTATGTATGTATGTATATATATGTGCATGCGTGTATGTGTGCATGTGTGTGCATGTATGTATGTATATATATGTGTGTGTATGTGTGTATGTATGTATATGTGTGTGTATGTATGTCCGTATGTATGTATGTATGTATGTGTGTGTATGTGTGTATGTGTGTATGTATGTATGTATGTATGTGTATGTGTGTAAGTTTGTGTGTATGTATGTATGTATGTACGTGTGTGTGTATGTATGTGCGTGTATGTATGTATGTGTGCGTGCGTGAGTGTGTATGTGTGTGTATGTATGTGTGTATGTATATGTATGTTTGTGTATGTGTGTATCTATGTATGTATGTGTGTATGCATGTGTGTATATATGTATGTATGTATGTATGTGTGTGTATATGTATGCGTATGTGTATGTATGTGTGTGTATGTGTGTAAGTGTGTATGTATGTGTGTGTATATGTGTAAGTGTGTATGTATGTGTGTGTATGTAAGTGTGTATGTATGTACGGGTGTATGTGTGTAAGTGTGTGTGTGTATGTGTGTAAGTGTGTGTGTGTGTGTGTATGCATGTATGTATATTTACGCGTGTGTGTATGTATGTGTGTATAGTATGTATGTGTGTGTATGTATGTATGTGTGCATGCGTGTATGTGTGCATGTGTGTGTATGTATGTATATGTATGTTTGTGTGTATATATGTGTCTATGTATGTGTGTATGGATGTGTGTATGTGTGTGTGTATGTATGTCTGTGTGTATATGTATGTATGTAAGTGTGTGTGTGTATGTGTGTATGTATGTGTGTATTTATGTATGTATGTGTGTACGTGTGTATATGTTTGCATATAGGTATGTGTGTGTATGTATGTATTGTGCGTGCGTGTGTGTGTGCGTATGTGTGTGTGTATGTATGTGTATGTATATGTATGTGTGTGTATGTATGTATGTATGTATGTGTGTATGTATGTGTGTGTGAATGTATGTATGTGTGCCTATGTGTATGTGTGTGTATGTATGTGTGTATGTATGTATGTGTGTGTATGTATATGTGTGTGTGTATGTATGTATGAATGTATGACTGTATGTATGAATGCATGTATGTATGTATGTATGTATGTATGGGTGCGTGTGCGTGTATGTATGTATGTATTATGTGTGTGTACGTATGTATATGTTGTGTGATGTTATATACGTGTGGGGGGTGGAGTTGTGTGGGCGTAAGGTACACATGTGCGGTGTGGCGCTTACGTGCGTGTATCTGTGGCGTCCAGCTAGGTGTTTATAGGGTGGTGCGTATCTGTATGAGTATTGTCCCTGGTGGTGTGTGCACGGGCATGCGTGTGTGTGCGGTGGGGGGTGTATGGGTGTGGAAGTATGTGTGCGTACATGTGCATGTATGTTGTGTGTGTGTGGTGTGTTGGGAGTAGATGTGTTCGTGGGTACGTGAGTATGTGTGTGTGTGACTGCATAAGGACAATTATAAAAATTAAAAAAAATTAAAAATAAATAATAATTAATAAACAAAAAATAAAAAATAAAAAATAAAAGATGCGTGGGGAGAAGTGGAGCGCAGTCACTAAGCGGAAGGGGCTGTTTTGAGTCCGTGTGGGGTTAGAGTCCGTAGAAGGAATATGAACCATTGCTCCAAGTGAAGCCTAGATTGTGGAGAGCCGTTGTGTGGGGAAAGACCAAACACCGAGATGTCATCGGGGGAATGGCTGGCCGAGAGGAAGTGCCGTGCGACGAGAGAATTGGAAAGTAGACGAACATCCCGCAGATGCTCGGCGAATCGGTCTGACAACCGGCGTCCCGTCTGTCCTCTATACAGCATCCTGCAGCGGTTGTATTTAGTGCAGTATATGAGCCCAGACGAGGTGCACGTAAAGGAATACCTGATACGTACAGTTCGCCGGTTGGAACCGGTGAGAGCAGTGGTGTTGGTGATGAAGGGGCAGGTGTTGCAGCGGGATCTGGAGCATGGGAAGGATCCGAGTGGGGCCGAGGGGGAAGAAGGAAGGGTGCTACGGACCAGGAGGTCGCGTAGATTCCGGGCTCGTTTGAAGGAGGACAGGGGTGGGTTGGGGAAAATGGGTGGGTTGGGGAAAATGGGTGGGTCGTGGAATCGAGCTGGAGACGACGGAAGGCACGAAGTATCTTCCGACGAAGGGGTAGATTAGAGGGGTGGAAAAGGAGGGGAAAGGGGATGCGGTTGGGGGTGGGTGATCGGAAGGAGAAAGGGCGTTGGTGCGGTCGATGCGACGGGCGCGGGCGAGGGCGTTCAAGACCAGGGTAGGTGGGTATCCTCGAAGCTTGAACAGGCGGGCCAGGTATTGAGACTGGGTCTCGAAATCCTGGTCGCGGCTGCACAAGCGTCCGGAGGAACTGGGAGTAGGGGATAGCCCGTTTGGTGTGGAAGGGATGGGAGGAGGAGAAATTGAGATAGAGGTGGGAATCCGTGGGTTTGAAGAAGGCGGAGTTGGTGAGAGAGTGGGAGGGTTGGTCGATGCTGAGTGAGATATCAAGGAAGTTAACGGAAGTATTGGATATGGTGGAAGTGAATTGTAGAGAGGGGTGGAAGTTAGAGAGGAAAGAGATGAAGTGGCAGAGTTGTTCGCGGGAAAGGGAGGTGGCGCCTATACAGTCGTCTATGTAACGACCGTATAGTTCTGGGGTCGGCCCGGAGAATTGAGAGAATACTTGGATCTCAATGTAGCCAACAAAGAGATTGGCAACATTGGGGCCAATTCTCGTTCCCATCGCGACCCCGGACAGCTGTTGGTACGTTTCCCCGGCGAACGTGAAACAGTTGAGGGTTAGGACGAGCTCTGCCAGGCGGAGGAGGGTGGGGTGCTAGGGGTAGGGTCGGGACGACGGTCGAGAGAAGTGTTGGAGAGCTAGGAGACCGTCGTTGTGGGGAATTACCGTATACAGTGATTTGATGTCAAGGGTGAAGAGGAGGTGTGAGGGGCTGGAAGGGAAGGAAAAGGAATTGACGAGACGGAGGGCGTGGTTGGTATCATGTATGTGGGAAGGTAGGGCTTTGACTAAAGGGGACATGATGCCGTCGAGGTATAGGGAAATGTGTTCAGTAGGGCAATTACAGGCGGAAACGATGGGGCGG
>NC_042997.1:1842500-1855000 GCF_006345805.1 Octopus sinensis | reverse complement strand
TAAGATTTCTTATTAAGATTTTATCCTTAATTGTTAAACTTGTTCCGAAGAAACACGTTTCCTACCGAAATGCAGTTCGAAAAAGCCCGCCATTTACATAAATATATTACGAGTGAATATTTCCATGTGCTACGATGGAGGCGACTGTTGTCTGTTTGGTTCCGCCGGGTATGTTGGTTTTGTTTATTCTTAATACGTTTTAAATCAGTTTCACTGATGAACAAAAGACGTAGATAATACGTTAATTGCGAAATCACAGGTGATCTGGAACTAAATTCCGTTTTTAAATGTCTTGTTTTGAGAGCTGCATTCGGTACGATTCGTTTATTTTTGGTAGTAATGACTTTGAAAGTCCCTCCTAGCGTGTGGCATATATGTGTAATAATGCCCTCTATATAATATAAATATATATATATATATATATATATATATATAACATAAGGGACTAAAGCCATCTGAATATGGCTAGGGACAGGGCAGGGTGGTGGGGGTGTTACTGTTGCATTTAGCCCCAGGCGAACATCGACGTCGCCAGATAGGCCCGACACCATCACGGTGTCCTTTAACCTGCAAAGGGAGATAATTCCCGGATGAAGCGGAAACCACACACGGACCATGGTTTCAAGGTGTATTGCCTATCGTCAACATGTGGTAGGCCTCCGCTTCCTCGACGAAATCTCACTCTGCAGGATATTCATATATAGATTTTCAAGCAAAATACATTTGCTGATTTCGAAAATCTGTTCGACAGCAATAATAATTCTCTAAAAGAGATATAGACAGTAACTGCTCGATAACATAAGGGACTAAAGCCATCTGAATATGGCTAGGGACAGGGCAGGGTGGTGGGGGTGTTACTGTTGCATTTAGCCCCAGGCGAACATCGACGTCGCCAGATAGGCCCGACACCATTAGAGAATTATTATTGCTGTCGAACAGATTTTCGAAATCTGCAAATGTATTTTGCTTGAAAATCTATATATGAATATCCTGCAGAGTGAGATTTCGTCGAGGAAGCGGAGGCCTACCACACGTTGACGATAGGCAATACACCTTGAAACCATGGTCCGTGTGTGGTTTCCGCTTCATCGGGGAATTATCTCCCTTTGCAGGTTAAAGGACACCGTGATGGTGTCGGGCCTATCTGGCGACGTCGATGTTCGCCTGGGGCTAAATGCAACAGTAACACCCCCACCACCCTGCCCTGTCCCTAGCCATATTCAGATGGCTTTAGTCCCTTATGTTATCGAGCAGTTACTGTCTATATCTCTTTTAGAAAATTATTATTGCTATATATATATATATATATATATATATATATATATATATATATATATATATATATATATATATATATATATGTATATATGTATATATATATATATATATGTATATATGTATATATGTATATATGTATGTATGTATATATGAATTACGTAGGGTATCAGAATACCATTTGCTAGAAATAGGAGCTAACATTCCAAAACCACAAATTTGTAACTATTAAAATACACCCGATAGTTGCAACAGAAATAGACTTACCTGGTGTGAACTGCTTCTGTAAAAGCAAGAATTACAGACTACCGGTAACAACTGATTTCACTTATTGTATCAATATACTTAATGCTCATCAGCCGGACTTATTCTAAATCATCTATTTTTGAAAATATTCAACACGTTACACCGTGCCTATTTAATACTGATACTACTACTACTACTACTACTACTACTACTACTACTACTACTACTACTACTACTACTACTGCTGCTGCTGCTGCTGCTGCTACTGCTACTACTACTACTAATACTACTACTCATATTACTACTACTACACTACTACTACTACTACTACTACTACTACTACTACTAATACTAATAATAATAATAATAATAATAATAATAATAATAATAATGCCCTTCAGGCTGTAGCTCTCATGACTTCTGAACTTAACTGATTGGAATTGTTATCGTGTACATTGTTTTGTCTTGGTATAAAAGATGGGATACAGCAAATATTCTGCTCAGTACCACAGATTTGCTTGTCAGTTGTTTGAGCTTAAACATTTGTGCATGTCCCTTAGTGGCTGACGATATGTGCATCTCTGATCACGACCAGAAGTGGGGGAACATCATGGAAACGTGATGAGAGTAATTCTTTGGGCTTTGAGTAATTCTCCTCAAGAAACATGGGTGTTTCGTTCAACGTCCATAAACAACCTTTATTCAGGGACCTTTTGAGCGGGATGGGCTACTCGACTAGAAGAAAACTCTAACTGGGCCCTAGCTGCAATGTTGTGTGCTGTTTATTTTTGATGGCATGCACTGCTCTCTCACTCAATAATAATAATAATAATAATAATAATAATAATAATAATAATAATAATAATAATAATAATAATAAAATAATAATAATAATAATAATAATAACAACAACAACAACAGCAACAACAACGACAACGACAACAACAACAACAACAACAACAACAATAATAGTAATAATAATAATAATAATAATAATAATAATAATAATAATAATAATAATAATAATAATAATAATAATGATAATGCAAGGGATATTTCTATTGCGGATTTGGTGTTGGCTTGAAGTCATGCTTTTAATAGTGTGTCGAATCCCTGGAAGTCGAGTGAAGGGACATTCAGACTTCAGATATATCTTCCGCGTTGGGAATTGCGGCAGATTTTAGGTTTCCTGGTTAAACGTGTAGGAGCTATTATGTGTGATTTAGTATTTAGCAGTGGTGGTGGTGATGTTATGAGATGTTTGCTTTGGCGTTGGCTTGTGTTCATTGTACGGATTGTGCGTCTTGTCCCAGATACATGAGTGACGTTGCAGCCACTGCGTACGCATAGCCTCTCGCCTTCCGAATAGTAGCATAATGTTTACTTGTACTTTCATAGATTTTATTATATTTATATTTGGCAGATTTATCTTGGATCTGTGAGGTATACATTCAGACTGGGGCAGACGGTGAGGTAAGAAAGGAGAAATTGTTCCCTAATTGGAGTAGTGGTAATGATAGTGGTGGTAATTGAAGTATCAGTAAATAGAATGATAATGATGCTTGTGGATCTCTTGCGTTAATTTGAGAGAGAGAAAAATTTGAGTAGCCTGACTGTGAGATGGTCTAGGGACTGTGTTGTTTAATAAAGTCATCAGTTCTGTTAGTATTGAGGAGTGACTATGGCTGCCTATTTTGCTGTTCTTGTTGTTGTTTATTTGTGGTTAGGAGAGTAGCTATTGAAAATGATAGTTATAATAAAGATGGTTCAGTTGTGATATACGGAGGAAATAAGTAATCTGAGTAGCTGGACTGTAAAAGGTTGTTGATTGCAGAGTTTGATAAGTCATCAATTGTGCTGTCAGTGAGCCGTGGCCGTGGCTACTATTCGTATTGTTGTTATTGCTGCGGTTGTTATTGTTGTTTTCGAAAAAATACATATTGAAGTTTCTCAAAATGAACGTGAATTATTTTATACATCATTTTATTAAGTTGAGTTCGATCCGATCATTTATTGAACATTTGAATTCTCCCATTGGTTATAGAACATTTAGTCTGTTCATTTCGTAATATAATTCAGACATGAAGCATCATGTTTTCATTTTAAGAAAGACATAGCCATGCGTTTATCAAAATATTGATTTCATCTTTAGACTTTTGTTTATTATAAACCTACTGTGTAGCAAGGAGTCCATGTGACAGTATAAAGTTGATATATAGGAGTGAAGGCAAATAACGTATCTTGGTGAGTGTGTATGGGCGTATACGAACGTATGATGCAGTGAGATCAATTTATTTATAAAAAGCAGGAAAAATTTACTGTGAACTCACGGATCTCTGACGATAATGACATGAGGCCTCTCAAAATTTGCACCTAACGTAGAGTTTCAAACTCTACGATAGGTGTAATTTATACATTCTTTAATTTTTCAGCAAATGGCTCTGCAAATTAATGTTTCTTCAAATGCCATATCAATTTTATTTAAATAATCACAGAATCAACTTTATTTCATGCTGATTACAAAATTGTGAGGTCCGAAGGAGTTTCAGTTGAATAATTGGGCCGAGTTGAATTATGTTTCTTAGATTGCTAACTGGCCGCAGCTAAGGAAGAATGTTTATACCTTCTTTACCCAAACAAACACAGACATAGGCGCACACACACACACACAAACGTATATATTTTTGAGGCTCATACTCTTCGCCGGTTCTTCTGCAGAATTGAACTTTGGTGGGGACCATTCCCGTATACCACTCTGTGTTAAAAAAACTGAAATACAACTAGCCTCCAGTCGCATTCAAGTGTGATCATACCGATATTTCGCCATTTTTTTCGGTTTCACAATATCATGGGCATGAAGAGAACCAGGGGTGAGCTGACCACAAAAATGGTGAAATATTAGTATCCATTACTTCTGAATACGAGTGGAGCGACTTGTCTTTCAAGTGTTGTAACATCGTTTCACCCCCCATCCCCTTCTGTATACTATAGGGAACCAGCGGACGGGAAAAAGACCAGATACGTTGAGTATGTGAGGTCGATAATATTTAGAATACTGGCACTGATTCTAATTCGTAACAGACTATACATATGAATATATATATATACATATATAGGCGCAGAAGTGGTTGTGTGGTAAGTAGCTTGTTTACCAACCACATGGTTCCGGGTTCAGTCCCACTGCGTGGTATCTTGGGCAAGTGTCTTCTACTATGGCCTCGGGCCGGCCAAAGCCTTGTGAGTAGATTTGGTAGACGGAAACTGAAAGAAGCCCGTCGTATATATGTATATATATATATATATATATATATATATATCTATATATATATATATATATATATATATATATATATATATATATATATATATATATATGCGTGTGTGTGTTTGTGTGTCTGTGATTGTCCCCCTAGCATTGCTTGACAATCGATACTGGTGTGTTTATGCCCCTGTTACTTAGCGGTTCGGCAAAAAGACCGATAGAATAAGTATTGGGCTTACAAAAGAATAAGTCCCGGGGTCGAGTTGCTCGAGTAAAGGCGGTGCCCCAGCATGACCGCAGTCAAATGACTGAAACAAGTAAAAGAGTAAAAGAGACATATATACATAAATCTGTCTATATATGCAAATACACACACACACACACACACACACATATACATATATATATATATATATTATATATATATTATATATATTTGTACACGCACATACATGCATGTGTGTGATTGCATGTGTGTGTGTGTGTGTGTATTTATATGAAGAGTTGATTAGCAATTTATGTATATACAAAATATCCTATAATAATTTTATGGAATTTCTCTTTCCTTCGGTTATTAGTCTTTATGAAAAAAAGAAAACAGAAAGAATGAGAATGAATTTGTATTATCACAGATGAGCGCGTGAATTTTTGTTTGACAGCCATTTTTGAAGTTTTTTTAAAATTTTGTTCCTAATGATTTCACATTTTGTGTTCTGATATAGTTTTGTATGGTAATTATTGATATTAGATACATTTTCGCCACAAATCAATCAATATAGAGTTAATATATTTTAAACTTTTCAAAATTTGGGTAATTTTAACCAATTGAAAGCTGTAGGCACATAGGTACCTGTTTCCACATAACAAAGCCAAGCTGTTATCAAGCTGCGTACGCGTCTGCTGCTGTCCTGTCTAGCCACGTGGTCACTTTTGAAAATTATTAAATGCTTCAAACACATGAGGCATGGGGTGGTCTTGAGGTGTGTTAGAAATAACAGCTATGTAGGCCTTTAATCACGTGCATGAATTATTTGGGTGGGGATAATTGTATAATCTTATGAATTCCCGTATGTAGAATGCAACTTCGCAAAATTTACCTGAAAATTCCCCAATTATAAAAGTTATGAGGGTTTATTTGGCATGCGTAAAACAGAATTCCCTCCAATATTTCATTTATAGTTTGATAGTAAAACACGTGCTATTTGACAAAATGTTCAATCTTGCACAAACCGACGAGTACCAAATCCTGTTTTCTGACTGGGTAAAATTATCAAACATTAAACATCTGCAATTTTTTAAAAAAATTTTCAAGCAAACGTGAATTTGGCCCTGACATTCAGCGTGAAAAATTACCTACGCCAAATTTGAAAATTTTCACATAAATTTATAATTTCAAAATGTACAGACAAACAGAAATGTTCCGAGAATGATGCTCTTTCATTTGCTTTAGGTGTGTGGAAGTTCTCAGGGAACGGCAGATAAATTTAATTACTCGGAAGCCCTTTATATGGAGGCACCATTTTAGCATTTTGTATTGTTTTCTTTTACTTCTTTCTGGTTCGGTAGTAGCCAATATTTTGATCGATTGTGATGTACGTACAGATATAAAAATGGACACACACACATACACGAGAGCACGCATATATATATATATATATATATATATATATATATATATATATATATGTGTATATGGTCAATTTTTATCCTCACTCAGTGAAGTCACTCGAATATACACGAACATAAGAATGAATAAACCTAAACATCATTTCACTAATAGAATGCTTCACTTGCAGTTGTACAAAACTATTAAAAAGAAACTATGAAGTGCAGAAAATATAAAATCAAATCAAGTATATTAAAAGATATTCATCAAAATCAAGCGAGAAAGCAAACTCACTAAGAATAAAGGTTCGTGGAAAGAAAATATCAATAAATACAGGCATGCATAAAAGGAATGAATATAAATAACTGTCTTGTTATAAATCTGAATCGACATCATTCATGGTTCACTGATTTCATTTGAAAATTCGTGCGTCTAACGTGAGTCACTATGGGTTTAATTCTTTTTTAGAATACTAAATTTGGCTGAAAAGAATAATTTAAAACAATTTCAGTATTCTCGAAACTATTTGGAATGATAATCCTGTTAAGATTTCTGGTAAAGTTTAAAAGTTAATTTCTGTTTTTTTCATTTGAATCACCTGATATTAAAATCAATGTATCATTCATACACTGCTGTACAATTACATCCACTCACACACTCATACAAGCACAGTGTGTATATGTATATGTGTGTTTATGCATATCTATCTATCGATATATATATATATATATATAATATATATATATATATATATATATATATATATATATAGAGAGAGAGAGAGAGAGAGAGAGAGATAAATATAGATATATTTATAGATATAGATATAGATTATGCATGTGTGTTTGTATTTGTGTTTTTCTGTTTCGATGAGACAAAACGAAACAATGTCTTGTAATATCCACTGCGCTATACACACATGATTCTTTTCGTCATTTTCCTGTTTCTATGAATGAAATGTCTGGCGTATTGTCAATACTAAAAAGATTTAAATGTTCAAAGTTGAAAACAATGTCACAGACGTATGCTACATCGCACACTGAATATTTTAACCCTGTGAATTTCATATTTATACTTTAATAGTAGAAGATTGATCTTCTTATATACATAGTTGCTGCTCAAAATGACATAAATACTAAAACCATGTGCATGCACATACGCATAGATACCATGGCGTGGGTGACCATTTAAAATTAAGTTAGATTAGATTAAATAATCATGTATCTTATTTACGTCATAAAATAAAAATATTAATAGAGATCTTATTCCGAATGGTTTTGTGATTGTCATAATGAGCTCTCGTCCCAACACGTGTAGTTTCGTATCACTTGGCTCTTTCAACAGAGATATTGGGTCACATAGGCGGCAATGCGTCAGACGTTTAGTGTGTTTTCGAAATGCTCTTCACTATCACGCATGTTTTTGCTTGGTCAATATCATGTACATATGTGGTTATAAATCGTATCACCTCACTCATTGTAGAAGTGCGAAGATCCAGCACTTTAAGAAACAACGAAAATCAGGTAGACTATACGACCCACCTTTTTTCTTATTTTTTACATCTATTGCTGTACCAGATTTGAGTGGGTTTCAATACATTTTTTTAGATGGTATTCATAAATTTTCTCCTATTTGTCGAGCGGCATAAATTGTTGTGCCAAATCTGAGTGTGTTTAAATACGTTGCAGGTGACGTACGTAAGATTACTCCTATTTTTCGAGGGACATAAATATATCGATTTTTCTCTCCCTCCTTCGAGAAAATCGTGGGGCAGGGAGTGAGAATATTTCTTAACACTGTTTTGCCAATTTCGTGTCTCCAACAGAAAACCTAATCAATCAAGAATTTCCTTGTTTGACATGATGTTTTGACATTGCTGACATTATGATTGTTTTTTCGTTGTGCAAATCTTCCAATAAATTCTTATTTGTGGCATAAACGCCAATACAATATTTGATTTTTTTTTTCTTAACTTTCGTAGATTGATATACATTTCTGAATGATGTCTGTGCAAATGTGTTTTCCTGTTTCTTTGTTTGATATTGTTTGTTTCTATACCATGTTCTAAAGTTACGACATAGTATAACATGATCAACCAAATAATTCTAATGAAGGGTCTTTTCCCCAAAGGGACAAGAAGCAAGTAATTAATAAATGCCTTTGTTGGAAACGGTACACACATTAAATGAGAGAATTTATTCACATTCAATTTACACTAACATCTTAAATCTGACGTATACACTTTCTACTCAGGCGAATAATATTAATAATAATAATAATAATAATAATAATAATAAAATAATAATAATAATAATATAATAATAATAATAATAATAATAATGGTAATGATGATGATGATGATGATGATGATGATGATGATGATGATGATGATGACGATAGCTCATCTTAACTTATTGGAAGTGTTATCATGTATATTGCTTTGTCTTGGTATAAAAATGGGCTACAGCAAATATTCCGCTTCTCAGTTCCTTCATCTTAACTCAGTTACTGGCGATATGTGCTTCTCTGTTCAAAGGAATTCTTTCGGGCTTGGATAATTCACCTCTGGAAACATGGGTGTTTCGTTCGACATACTTAAACAAACCTTATTCAGGGACCTTTTGAGCGGGATGGGTTACACGACCTGAAGAAAACTTTAACTGGGCCCCACCTGCAAGATCGTGCGCTGTTCATCTTAATATGAGATCACTATGTTGCGCACAAATATTTGTGATATATGTGCCTGCTGTAACTTTATCAGACGGGTAGTCATGTTGGGTATACTGGGCTTCGTATATTTTATCCCAGTGTCACTTTCATGACATGCACTGCTCTCTCACTCAATAATAATAGTAATAATAATGATGATAATAATAATAATAAAAATAATAATAATGATAGATATAATAATGATAATAATAATAATAATAATAATAATAATAATAATAATAATAATAATAATAATAATAATAATAATAATAATAATAATAATAATAATAATAATAATAATAATAATAATAATAATATTACTTTACTATTTTATTAGCAACAAGGGCTGTACTAAAAAAACATTAAAAGACGTACAACATAAAATACAAGAACATGACCATACAATGGGTTTTCGCGTGTACGCAATAAAAAAATCAACAGAAATTGAACAAGTTAAAACTCTCAACAGGGGAGGCGCTTTCAATTTCTCGTGGAAAAATCCACAAAAGCCACGGTTGCCTGACCAACAGTGTAAGAGCCCTTCTCTTTTTTCTCAGGTTCGCGCTCAGAATTGGACCTTTCACACCGGCGATTCTTCCAACATTCACCTACCTTTCAACACACTTGCTACAAAGCAACACTTCCCTCCCCACCCTCAACATCCTTTGGTAAAAAGTTGGTAAGGTTTGGGCCGAAGTGCAAGGTGTCTGTCTTTAGCCCTTTTAAACGGATCCACTATACTACCTCTTTCGCTACAAACACTGGACAAATAGAAATTAACTGCCCCTCCCGGCCAAAAGAGGACGGTGGGGAAATCATCACAAAGGATTCAGTTGACAGCAGGATCCTGTCTCCACACGACAGCTGGTGTTCGACATAAACCCATAGGACAGCAGTACTCGGGCACTGGACTAGGGCATGCAGAACGATCTGTGGAAAAGTGTTTCTTACAAACGTCAGTGAAACACTGGCGATGCCGCAACCTCAGAGACTGTCTGTGCATCAATAACCACGGCATGCCCAGCCCTCCATTCAGCGGCTGTTGACAGCCGGTGGAGCAACTGACCAGTGGAACGTGCCGTTTCCACAGAAAGCAGAAGTGTAAGCGCACCAGCTTGGTGAATCAGCAAACAAGGCAAGGGATGACGGATGCGATGTACGCATCCACCACCTCTGCCCGATCTTTCAGGGACAGCTTCCTCTGGCCCGTTTCTGGGTGAATTTGGCTAACCTGATCGTCACCTCGTCCCAGTTCTTCTCTACCTGGGAGTCCGGATCAAACCAAATTCCCATCAAATTAACAGGGGCGTCTGTCCAGCGCCCCACCACGCCTCTTCAGGTGCCGATTTGCAAGTCCACTGATATTTGCAAGTTAACTTTTGCTTCTGCCACCGATTCATATTCCTGTAGTGTTTCGCCAATCAGGTTTATATGCCTGTGACTCGACACTATGACGGTGACATCATCAGTGTAAGAAGACACACTTCTCCCACATCCTAGATCACGCGGGACACTCCTCAAAGCCTCCAACTTCAACAGTAATGACTCAAGAGTCAGTACATAGAGGAGGGGGAGCCTCGGCGCCATTAACGGACGGAATGCAAGAGGCTGAATAACTCTGACAGGTGATTATTCACCCGAACAACTGAGCAGATGCCGCGAAATAAAGCAACGACCCACCATATGTATGTATGGACGTTCGTATATGTAAGTATAAGATGTGTTCTGTATATATATATTTGTATTTATGTGTCCATCTGGTATATTCAACTGATGAAGGCAGAGCTTATTTGAAGCAAAGCTAGAAATCCAGGATCTTGAATTATCCAGTAATATCTTTTTGCTAGTTTATTTTGTCTCTGCCTTATCTCATGGTGCGATATAAACATTTAAGGTGGTTTTTAGAGTCAGGGTTTTGACTGCTATTTCGGCATAGTGGTGTCTCTCAGATAGCCTTATATATATATATTTAAACCTCGCCAAGATAAATATTTAAACCACCTGATGAATGACTGTAACTCGAAAATTTAAAGAAATTAACAGCCATGAAACGATCGTAATATTAATTATATTTTTTTAATAATTTTGTTATATATTTAAATAATATAAATTAAATAATCTTATGTATTGGCTTAAGTTTTTCATTGTATGATTTGCCTAATAGTGGTTTTGTCTCTAATTTAATATTATATATATATATATATATATATATATATATATATATAGTAGCGCATAAGATAGACGTTATCGTGAATAGTCCTGGTTGGGTTGGCGCAATTTTGCGCTTCACCAACCAGCTTGTCCACACAAGCGCCTACCACATGGCTAACACTTTCGCCAAAATCTTCAACTCTGCATTGAGCAGAGTAATCGGCCTGTAATTCTTTATAACATCGTTTCGTGTTCGGGTCCTTTTGCCATTTATTTTTTGTTTAATTCCGTATGTTTCATTTTTTCTCTCTTTCTTCTTTTTTCTTTGTCACATGACTTTGGAAATGGTCTATTTGGTGTGTTTATTTTAATGGCCTATCAATGTATACAGTACCCTTTTCTGTCCTAGGTGTCAGGAAGACACTCATCAAGAATGGAAACAATCGAAATAATAATAATAATAATAATAATCATAATAATAATAACAACAACAACAACAACAACAATAACAATAATAATAATAATAATAATAATAATAATAATAATAATAATAATAATAATAATAATAATAATAATAATAATGATAATAATAATAATAATGATAATAATAATAATAATATTAATATAATAATAATAATAATAATAATAATAATAATAATAATAATAATAATAATAATAATAATAATAATAATAATAATAATGATAATAATAATAATAATGATAATAATAATTTTCTGTGATACAATACCCGGCAGCGTTTTTCGTGGCTTCTTATCGTAACTGATTGAAAATGTTATTTTGTACACGTTTTGTCATGGTGAAAAAAAATGGGCTACAGCAAATATTCTGCTCAATAGCGTAACAACAACAACTACAACAATAATAGTAATAATATAATAATAATAATAATAATAATAATAATAATAATAATAATAATAATAATAATAATATTAATAATAATAATAATAATCACAATCACGAGTAATTTTAAAAATACAATTTAATTCACTTAACTTCACATCAGCAAACAAGTAATTGAAGGATATTTAGAAGATGCAAGCCTCTCTATAAAAAGTACGTTTCAAAATCTTTGAATATGGTTTTCCTGAAGAGAGAAGATGCGAATTGTAAATATATTACACAATTGCACGTCAAACATTAATATGCGTTAGAGATGTTTATTTTTATTATAGAAATCATATTATGTCCCACATGATAGGTATAGTATAGCTTCATTGTGTTGATAACATC
>NC_042997.1:1730000-1837500 GCF_006345805.1 Octopus sinensis | reverse complement strand
TTGGATGGTGTCATGTGGTGTGGTAGTGTAATGATGTTAAGATAAGTTAACTTCAGTTAATTTTTAGGGGCTCAAAAAGCAAAAAGCAAGGCCATGTTTGGGGACATAGAGTTATGTACAGGGAGGGTGTTCATGCAAAGAGTTCGGGCCATTTCTGGTCGGCATCTTCTCTATCTCGTCCGGCAGCTTATTCCACGGATCCGCAACCCGGAGGAAGAAGGCCCCTCTCTTTCGATTGAGATGAAATCGTCGCAGATAGAGCTTTTCGGAGTGACCCTGCAGCCGACGCTCTGGAGCAGGAATGAAGAACAGCTCTTTCGAAAGGTTACACTTTCCACTTATGATGTGAGCGAGAATGAGATCACCACGGCGTCGTCGTTTTTCTAGAGAATAATGGCCGAGCTTCTTCAGCCTTTCTTCATAAGACGAATGCTTGAGACCAAGAACCATGCGGGTAGCCAGCTTCTGGACTATTTCGAGATGATGTATGTCTTTGAGGAGATAAGGAGAAGGGGCTTGAATCCCGTACTCCAATATGGGTCTCACCAGCGCGATATGTTACTGTGGTTTGGGGGTATGGGTTGTGGGGATGTTGGGTTGAGCTGTGCGTTTGAAGCAAGAATATAGGGATGAGGATGTGAGTGGGGATGTGGGGTGGAAAAGAGGGTGTAGGGTAGGTATTATGGGAGTGGGAAGTTTGGTGTGGCGTGTGGAGGGTGGGTTTATCAATGGAGCGAGTAGGTGGGTAGGAGTGAAACAAAGAAGTAGATGTCAGATGAAGAGAGAAGTATGGAGTCAGATGAAGAGAGAAGTGTGGAGTCAGATGAAGTGAGAAGTGTGGAGTCAGATGAAGAGAGAAGAGGTGTTGACCCCATGTGGCACAAAGGAGCGAAGAAAGATTAATCCTGTTCACGGCGAATCCCGTAGGCCATATGGCCCCTGGGCAAAGACAATCCGAACACAGACATGTTTTGCAATGAATGGCCGATAGAGCTGAAATGGCGCGAGACCGGATTGTCATTGCCGAATCTAATGTCTTGGAGGTGCTACGAGAACCAGTCAGCCGAGCAGAGTCCCGTTTGATCAATGTACTGAAAAGGACAGACGGAGCAGGGGAAGCAATAAATGACGTGGCTAGAGGTACAGGCAAAGGAGTCAGTGATGTGATAGGGACGATGATGGGTGCCAGTGTGGAAGACAGTGATGGAGAGGTAGAGGCATGTGCGGCAGCGTGGGCGGGAGCAAGGGAACGAGACACGTTGGGAGTTGAGATTAAGGAAGAAACTGTGGACCAGGAAGTCACGTAGGTTGTGGGCTCGTTTGATGGAGGGAAGGAGTAGGTTGAGGAATGTGTGCTACTGGAGTCGCTGGAAGGCTCGGGGAATGTTGCGCAGGGTGGAGGGATGGTAGGTGAGGGGAAGCAGGAGACGGGCAACGGCGAGGCGGTACGGGGAGAGAGAGAGAGAGACAGCAGAGGAATGGTCCATGGAACGTGCTCTGGCAAGGGCTCTGTAGATAGTGATGAGGGGATATCCACGAAGGATGAAGTGGTGAACTATGAGTTGAAACTGAGTCCCGAAGTCATGGTTGTCACTACAGAGCCTGCGCAGACGCATGAATTGGGAGAAGGGGATGGAAAGATTCGTGTGGGTGGGGTGGGAGGAAGAGAATTTGAGGTTTGAGTGTGAGTCTGTGTGTTTGTAATGGATCATAGTAGCAAGAGCGGAGTCGTAATTGTTTACTGAAATCTCGAGAAAGTCAACGGAAGTGTTGGAAATAGTGCAGGAGTATTCGCGGGCAGAATGGAAGGATTGGATAAAAGAGCGGGAGTCTACATTTGTGTGTGAGTGTGTGTGTGTGTGTATGTGTGTGTGTGTGTGTGTGTGTGCGTGCGATTATTCATATGTAACTTTCTTGTCTACGTCAAAATCTATATTATGCTGCTGATCCGTGATTGTACTGCATTGGAACAGAATCAACAAAATATTTTACACAGATTTAACTGTATGTATTTGTGCGGGAACAGTCTAATATTTTCGATGAAGCATAACACACACACACACACGCACACACACACACACACTGACACGCACACACAAAATGATACACTAACACATGATCACACACACATGTCTGTGTTTGTGTATGAAGACCAAACGCCAAACTGTCTAAATCTTGCATTAGATAGAAGAACGTACAAAATCGAGTTCAGAGATATTTACGAAATGTGTAGCCGTTAAGATCTATGTAAGTATTACAATATAAGTTATAATATGTCTTTCACTGGCGGTGAGCTAGCAGAAACGTTAGCACGCCGGGCGAATAGCTTAGCATTATTTCGTCTGTTTTTACGTTCTGAATTCAGATTCCACCGAGGTCAACTTTGTCTTTCATCCTTTGGTTGTCGATGGATTAAGTACCAGTTATGTACTGGGGGTCGATCCAATGGACTAACGCCCCCCCCCCCCAAATAATACAAAACAAAAGGTATTCTATTATAAAAATAGAATTTGTAAAACTGTCAATTAGATTTTGTTCGATTATTATATTGCACTGTGTAGAAACTTAAATCACCAACACACATATGTATTACAGAAGGGAATCTCATTTTAAAAATATTTATTCACATTTGTTCAACAGGTTTTACAAAACCTTGATTTTCACAGTAAATTTGAGACAGAAGGTCCTCGATTTACGCAGCATTTGTTCGTATACTATTTGGAACTTCATAATGAGAACCCGGCGTAATAAAGGACCAAATTTTCCCCTACAATATATATACATATATATATATATATATATATATATATATATATATATATATATATATATATATATATTATATATATATATATATATATATATGTATATGTATATGTAAAAAATACAAACTGGGACAAGAACGCAAAACATTTCGGAAACGATACAAAAAACACGGATGAGACATTCGAAGCCTTCAATCTTCAGTCAAGAACCGGATCATCCTCGCAATTTCGGCTGATTAATCTTGAGATCGCTCCGATCCGGCCAGCCCCAAGGAAAAACTAAGCTACGAGCATTAGATTTCTTGGAAAAAGGATCGAATATATACGGAACATATATATATATATATATATATATATATATACTACTAATATAGGATGAAGTTATTTTACAGAAAAAAATTCATCAAGAAATGTGGCAGCATATCAAAATACCTTTAAGGTTAAAATTATAAACAAGGGCTAAAGAAAATTATTTCTATGCCAATATGCTGATAACAGACTTTTAAATCGTCAATTTCCATATATTATTTACTCGGTACAGAAAATACGTAGAGCTGAAACCGAGGAAAGCTAGCCAACAGGAGTGCAAAGATGCTTGCAACCCTCAAAATAATATAATGATTGCAAAGATTATTTGTCAAGGTATAAAACTTTTGCAGAGAATAATTTTTTTAAACGTGTTTTATCAAAGGAAACAACAAAGCTTATCTCCAATTAGGATGCGCAATCATGTATATCTGAAATAATAAAGTCTCCACCTACCGAAGACGAAATATATCATTTTTTTCCCAATTCTTCATTTCTGGGAATACTAAGACCTTCGACATTTTTGTTGAGACATCAAGAAATAGCTGAGGATGTAAGCGAAGTCCAGCACATACTGATATATATATATATATATATATATATATATATATATATGCTGAGACACCCTTCGGCCATGACTGACCGTGGGATTACACCTAGAAAGTTACCCTCCCAGGCACAAGTCTGGGCAAGGTTGTTTATAGAAGACCAGCATTCACCCATGCATACCACCCTCCCCTCTCTATGCCACCAGTGTTATTCAAGGGAAAGGCAAAGGCCGATACAGCTTGCCACTTGTGACGTCGAAACTCAACTCTACAGCTGAGTGAACTAGAGCAATGAGAAATAAAATTTCTTGCTCAAGAGCACAACACGCAGCCCGTGATTCGAACTAACAACCTCACGATCGTAAGCTCGACGCTCTAACCACTGAGCCAGCAAAATGTGCCATGGAGTGGGACTGAACCAGAACCATGTGGTTGGGGACCAAGCTTATATATGTATGTATATGTATATGTATCTATACATATAGGGAGCGAGAGAGAGAGAGAGAGAGAGAGAGAGAGTGAAAGAGAGAAAGGGAGAAAGAAAGAAGCAGAGATCAAACAAAGTGACAAGCAGAGATCAAGAGAAGCAAAATAACTTCTCGACTCATTTAAACTATCTATTCTGTATTAAAATTTTCTATCACATTCTGGAATGAACCAATATTCTGATTTTCCTGAGAGTACAAGACGCGAGCATATGTTTTCATCGAGAAAACTTGATTTTCTTTGATTGTCTCAATGTTATTTGGTTTTAAAATATTCTAATTGTTTCGAAATCTTATTAGTATATGGTCTTCCGAATACATGTACATAGCTTTACGAGTGTCGGTGAGCCAATAAAGATGAACACCTGTAGCAACTTACTATAGTCTTTGAACGTGTATAGCTGCCATTGTCTTCAAAATTGTATCAATAGAATACAATCATTTGATGTCTTATATACACATTCTATTCTCATGTTTCTATTTATCTTTGTCAGAAATAAAATGTTTTGTTTTCCTTATTAACATCGTCTCATCTTATCATGTCACAAGCGACAAAAACTTTGTATAACGCACATACATAACACTTACTGTACAATTAAATCAGAAGCATAAACTCTGTGTGTGTGCGTATATACACATACACGCGCGCACACACACACACAAATACACACACATATATATATATATCTTCATGTTTGTTTATTTTAGATTCATCTGGGTGGATTACTCTATACGTCTGTAGGCTACAAATTTATCATTCGTTAGCTAGAATATTGTTGAAAGTGACTTCAAAGTTTCAGATCGCTAAAGCGACAATGTCTTAGCTAGCCAAAAATTCGAAGTTACTATCAACAACATTCTTATTTGAAAATATGTGTGTGCATGTATATATATATGCATACATATATACGTACATACATCAATATTTATTTGAAGGCTTAGTTTCATACTAAGAAGGTGCATTCATTTAAATAAGAATCAATTTCCTATCCTTTCTGTCATTAAGCCTTTATTGTTAAGTTTGAATTACATCAAATGTTCCGGATTACTTTATTCGTTTCATGAAATTCTATACATCAAAACATATGGCCCCCTGTGGCGAATGCATGTGAATATCTATCTCTTTAATATATATGTGTGGGTATGCATTATATATGCATATATGTGGATATAAAAGGTCAATGTATGAACTTATTACATATGGATATATGATAATCATGAGTATTTATTTACGTGCATAGATGCTTATATACTTATATGCATGTCTGCATGCATACATATATGTATGTATGTATATGATACAGTATCTACTACTAATATAGCACACTTTAATATTTGTTCAAGTTTGATAGAAATGACACAATATGAAATATATCTGCAATTTAATTACATAATTGCAACGTGGCTTATTAATATTTGCGACATGGTATACACGATCTAATGTTGGGAAATAATTTTGCTACCAGGTTATTGTCATGGAATTGTTTGTTGTTGAATATGTCATTTTATTCTGAAAACTTGATTTCCTTGCTTTTCCCAGATATCAGCTCTTCTAAAATTATTCCTGAAACAGCAACACACATTAACACTGAAGCGAATGTTTTGCAAAAATATTTTTTCAAACTGAGTTAAAACTTGCGTCTATTGTACACTGAACTTATTCAATAATGAATAATTTTTGCTTGATATTATTACATGGACGAATTCACAAATACTTAATAAACAAAACCTGCGCTACATAAAATACTCGAGACATTCTTAAGTATTTTTCGACCATCATTTTAGGTTCAAGTGTGTTGAAATACACAGAAACTAGAATATGATAGCTACATTTTTAATGGAAGTTTTTAAGTGTAAAAATGTATCCTTTAGAAATTGAATGACATTTTAAATATTTATATTATTTAGAATGACTCGTCTTTTAAGTTACATGTACAATGCATAGTTCGCTTTATTTATATAGAAATAAATTATGATTATTTTAAATTGATGCGATATGCTATATCAAACATGTACTCCTCCACATCAAATTATTTGAAACCACCATTTCAAAACATTCTACATTATGCCAAGACTTGCCGTGAATATAACATCTCATTAAAATATTGTTGACAGTCGTGTGTAACATATATAGTATTTAAATTAATATCATCTATTCATTGCTATTAAACTATCATATAAACAATAGCCAACTTGTCTCTGGTGTCACTTAGAATTTTAAGTTGAGCTCTTCAGATTTTAGTTATAACAGAAACGTACTGATATTAATTCTTTCAATGTCGAGTTTTAGAGAAATATAGTTGAATAAATCAATTTTCTATTCAAGATAAGTTTGAATGCAAGTTCCATATCGAACATATTACAGTGCTTTACCCCCTTATTTCCACAGATTCTTCCGAAATTCCTTTTTAAGAAAATCAATGCAGGTTTTGTCGTCTACACGAAAAACAATGGTCAGGAGGATATTCCCGTTTCATTTTAACACTAACGGCAACGTTTTATAGTTCCAATATATCCTTTAACAGGTAGAAAGGAAATGCTCGCAACTCTCTGTAATATTTCTAAATAATAAATCACAATGCCTTCTGAAGAAGGGAATATTGAGAGAAAATTAAGTAACGGAGTTAGATTCGCATAAAATCATTAATATAAGCTGGTAGAAAATCACGTGTAATATTCGCTTTCTGTCACTATCTGGTTCTCTCTTTCACTGTGTATCTATTCCTTCCCACATTTGAGTGTGTTTATGTATGTAATGTAATGTATATTATATATGTAATGTAATGTATGTAGGTATATATGAATGTATGTAAATATGTATGTATGTATGTATGTATGTATGTATGTATGTATGTATGTATGTATGTGTATATGTATGTATGTCAGATGTACATATGCATAAACAAAGAGGAAAATTAGTTTAAATGTGAGAGAAAAGGGATATAAGTTTGGAAGAAATACTTAAAAAAGGAGGATCCATTTAATAATTCAAAAGCTCGCATATAATTCCCCCAACTCCAGAGATGGTCATTCCTAAATAACTTGAAGTGAATCTAAAAGGTCAATGATTTGAAATTCTATAGAATCATCTCTGAACATCCACCAACATCGATTATCAAATTAAACATAGTTTGAAATGTTCAAGAAATATGATTTGGTGCTTTCGATTATGGTCATTTCAGAACCATGACCTCAGGACCAATACGAATTTAAACTTGCACAAGGCTAGTATAATCTCTGCACTCCTGTTCAGGAGAGGATTATCAGTCATGACACGTCAAAATTTAAGCTAATTGGAGAACTTCCAACAGTATGCTTTCGTTGCACTCTAAAGTGAAATAGAAGGAATAAATATTCAATTTTATTGTTAGTGTAACGGGAAAAAGCACTATTACTGGAGCAAATATCTTTTGTAGAGAACATGTTGCTGTTAGAATAAATTCAATATCTAAGCAAATAATATATGGAGAGCTGAGTAAGAAAGAATGAATGGAACTTCTGCAGGGTATCGAGAAGCAACTTCAAAAATGTGTATCAGTAGCATCAGATAGGGGGATATTTGTCCTGTGACAGAACAATTTTGAGAGTGGCAGATATTCTTTATTATAGACCAGATTTATGATATAAGTTAGAACTTTTTTATGTCCATCATGAGTACAACATACGAAGAATCGCTTGTGTTAACAACCTTTTCGAATATTCAAAATCATTTTCAGTAACTTATTCTATGAGTATTTGAAATCTATTTCTCTTCAGTATACGGAATATATATTTAGAGGTGATTAATACTGTGTCCATTTATTTTCCATTATTTATCATTTATTTAATATTTGTGTATTTTTGCGCGTATAAATATTTGAAAGTATTTATTTTTATATATGGCTAAACAAAATATATCATATTACTTAAATATATTTACCCTTATATTTATTTAAATATACGGTTTATTAGGATATTTTCTTCTCTTTATACTTTAATGCTTACCCAATCCATATTATGTTATATATATACTTATACCTGTAAACATACTACCTTTCCTCTTTATACGCTTTATACCAAGATTTTTCTATATATAAGCCACTTCATGGTAAATCAGTTCAGAAAGATGAAATCCCGTCTGGAAATGACAGCTGGATTGTAAAAATTAATTCAAATTTCTGTGTTATGAGCGTGTGCGTAAAGTATTAAATCTTACATCAATTACTATAAAGAAACAAGTAAAAATATTTCAACGAACCATACAATCTAATAAGTTCAGTCCACAACCATCACAATTCACTTCATTATATCTTAAACACTTACCAATTGAAACTCTTTTATGTCCAGTATATTATCTTGTCATCACAACATAGAATAATACTATATGTGTGTATATAAATGTATATAATATTCTAATTCGTCTCCTACTTGTAAATACAACAAAAATATATAAACAATTACATCTTCAATACAACAACTCTTTTGTGTATTTAAAATAGTTGGTATAAACATTATGTTTAAATTAACTAATAATAATCTTCTATGTTTATTAATTATTTTCTCGTAGGATAATTACGTAGTAGATATGAATAGAAACCTAATGAAAATTTCTCTCTACTTAATCTTTCGCAGAGAGAATTCCGTAATTATTATATTTTAGACTACAACAATGGAAATCAAAATTACTAATTTTTCAGAGGTGACCAGAATTGAATTGACTTAAAAAAATTATTATAATACGCACACTATAGAAGGAAGAATCTAGTGAATCGACAGAAAACATCGATACAAAACAAACAAGCGCTTTTTTTAAAGCAAATTGTAAACACATGATGAGAAATGGATTATCTACCGATATGTTCACAGAAAGCGATGTTGGAGTAAGCGACATGAGCCACCCTTAGCCACCTCAAAAGCAGGTCTTCACACTAAGAAGGTCTTGCTTTGTGTCTGGTGAGATTGGAAAGGAATTCTGTACTATGAGCTTCTCCCAAGTGACCAATCAATTAATTATGAGAAATACTGCACACAACTGGATGAGTTAAAAGCAGCAATTCAAGAGAAACGTCCAGAATTGGCCAATAGGATAATGCAAGAACGCACATTTCTTTGGGAACCAGACAAAAATTGCAGCAGCTCTACTCAGCTGTGTTAGCCTACCCTCCATATTCACCAGATATTGCTCCTTCAGATTTCCACTTTTTCAGATCTCTGCAGAATAGTCTTAATGGTAAACATTTCAATTCCTTCGATGAAGTAAAAAGATACCTTGATGAATTATTTGCCATGAAACCACGTCAATTCTGGGAAGAAGGTATTTTCAAGTTAAAAGAAAACATGAGACGCATTGTGCAACAAAATGGTTCATATTTGGTTGATTAGAAATGTAATAGCATGTATTTATTGACCTTTTTCTTTCCTTTAAAAATCGGCACGAACTTTCCGGACAACACAATATATATATATATATATATATATATGCAGAGAGAGAGAGAGAGAGAGAGGAGAGAGAGATGGACGGACAGTCAGACAGACAGATAGATAGATATTTATAAATATATAATAATGTGTTTTAGTAGTCTAACTTTATTATCTGTTTAACTAAATATATCATAAATACCCGTCTTTTATCATTTTAAGTATACATATAACGGTGTATGTGTGTGTGTGTGCGCATGCTTGTGTGTATGTGCATGCATGTATGAATGTATATATATATATATATATATATATGTATGTGTGTGTGTGTGAGAGTGTGTATCTGTCTGTCTGTGTGTTTCAGGTATATTTGGGCTTTAAACAGAGGTTGAGAGAGATCATGCTCGGCCACCGCTTTTCGGTTTCATTGGGTTATTTTCTTTACTGTTTCTGATGAACTAGCAAGTTGGATGGAAACTAAAAATCAATATTGATGTGGAAAAATCAAAACGATATGTGTAAAAATATGTGTAAAAATATCTACAAAGTCCTTAGTACATTAGATAGGATGTTAGTAATTATTTCTTCATGATTTTCTCAATACAAGGTTTTCCGAATATAATCTCACTTCTTGGAACCAATTTGACGTCGCGTAAGTGTCTTCTACAATAACCTCAGGCCTATTTAAGATTTGTGAGTGGATTTGTTAAACAGAAACTGAAACACATTGTGTGTGTGTGTGTGTGTGTATGTGTGTGTGTGTGGGTGTGTGTGTGTGTGTATGTGTGTGTGTATGTACGTGTATATATAAGGTTAAATATTTAAGGTAAGGACAATATATTTCAAACTATATTTGTGGGTGAATCCCAGGTCCTGTGTCTCTGATTTTATCATTTATACACTCACACACACACACACATACACATATGCGTATGTGTGTTTGTCTTTGTGTCTGTATTTGTACCCAACCACCACATGACAAATGGAGTTAATGTGCTCATGTGTTTACGTCCCTCTAACTTAGCTGTACTCGCAAAAGAGACCAAAATAATAAGTACCATTCTTTAAATGTATAAGTACTGGAATCGATTTTTCCGGTTAAAATTCTTCAAGATGGTGCCCAGCATGGCCACACATAATTGCATAGACAATCTAGATGGTGGTAGAATATAAGACACCAGACCGTAATCCGGGCTCCCTTACTTGAGTGTAAGACAAATCTGTTAAAGTATATGAATTTTTACACGAAATGTTTGCTTTTAGTGTTTTTCTCCTTACCCTTACAAATTTTAATGTCCACAATCGGAGTTTGATATTTAAAATGCATTTAGAGAGGGGTAAAGCATCGACAAGAATAAGGCATCCGCATTTGAAGTCATCATAACTTCCCTGAATACACCATCTTCCACCGTGAAAAACAAAAGAATATATGCATGCTTCTAACAATTTTAGCAGAAAAACACCTTGAAACAGCTCAACCATCTGGAGTGCAAAATTACTAATCAGTTCAAGTCACGAAACAGCTTTGGACTCAAATGGCAGTATTATTCTTCGAATAATGATTGTTTCATTCAATGGGAATCCAGACTGGTTCTTATATTTATTTCTTTATTGCCCATTGGTGCCTAAATGTAGAGGGGATAAACAATAACAGACAAAGGGATTAAGTCGATTAAATCGACACCAGTACTTAATTTATCGACCCCGAAAGGATGAATGGCAAAGTTGACCTCGGCCGAATTTGAACTCAGAACGTAACGACAGACGAAATACCGCAAAGCATTTCGGTGGAATTCGAACTCAAAACGTAAAGACAGAAGAAATACCTATTTCTTTACTACCCACAAGGGGCTAAACACAGAGAGGACAAACAAAGACAGACAAACGGATTAAGTCGATAATATCGACTCCAGTGCATAACTGGTACTTATTTAATCGACCCCGAAAGGATGAATGGCAAAGTCGACCTCGGCCGAATTTGAACTCAGAACGTAACGACAGACGAAATACCGCAAAGCATTTCGTCCGGTGTGCTAACGTTTCTGTCAGCTCGCCGCCTTAGACTTGTTCTCATATTGTCGCTCAAATATAGCAAATGAAGAGCACGTGATTAACTTTTACCAAATATTTCACAGATTTAACTTATGTAATGTCGAATTTATTGACGGTGATAGGAACGTAAATATCGTGAACCATGCTAGAGAACAGATCTGTTATCAGTGGAAATACCAAATATCCCCATGACTTTGAAAATGAATAGGAAAGAGTTTCTATTTTCCTTTATCTTTCTGTCATCTTTGCAGAATACACATAGAGATTAAGCTGATTATGTTTACATGTAAGAATATGCATCCAAAACAATTGGATTACATTCAAATAAAAAGAAAACGAAAGAATACTCCACTAAACAATGAAGTTTACAGAAATTTGTCGGAAAAGATTTGGTTGAGATTCAGAGTAAATATGATGTTAATAAAAATATAGACCATATAGTGACTCAAGAAAATGTTTCATCTATGTAGAAGTGAGAAGCTTAGATGTTCACGAAATCTCCAACTCCCTTTTCAAAGAAATACAAATTCAAAAGCTACTGATGCATATAATCCAAAATTAGAAACAAAGACAAGGTAGTTCTAGTGAAATCAAGGAAAAATATTAAGGCAAAGGGACTAATTAAAGTAATCTCATCAGAGTTAAGAATACATCGTCAAACCTATGAACAAGAACATGAACCTATCTTCAAAATAAAATATGCGCGAAAATTCTTCAGAGAACGTCTTCTTTCCCCGAGTCAGCTGTACATGAAATGACAAGAACAAATAATAGAAAAGGGAGTAAATTGAAGGAAACCATCCTAAATAGCTAATTAAAAAACAATGGAACACTTCCCTAACTCGAATTGACAATCACCAGCCATCATGAGCAAAATACAATTAATGTTTAAAGAAGAAAAAACTTAGAAGTTAGAAAACATATTGCTATAAAACAAACGTTCAATGAAGCACATTATTATATTTTAATTGTTTTAATTTATGTACAACGAAGCAGTAACGAACTTTCTTGTAACATACAAGTAATATATTGTGAAATTAATATTTTTTTTTATAATTGGAATACTTCTGTGATCTTCTTGGTATGATAAACTGACTTTGATAAGCAAAAGATTTCCCGTCGAAGGCAGTCCAACTCTACTCAGAACGTGTTACAACTGACCATGTGTGAACACGTAAGAACAGCGAGAGACCGAGGTAGACTGTGACAAGTAAATATATGAATATGTATATACAGATAGAAACATAGATAGATACACGGATAGATAGATAAGCAGTTTGATAGGTATTAATGTACGTATGTTTGTACGCACGTATGCATGTATGTATGTGGGTAGGTAGGCAGATGGGTAGGTAGGTAGGTAGGTAGGTAGGTAAGTAGGTAAGTAGGTAGGTAGGTAGGTAGGTAGGTGGTAGGTAGGTAGGTAGGTAGGTAGGTAGGTAGGTAGGTAGGAAGGTAGGTTGGTAGGTAGGTAGGTAGGAAGATAATTACGGAGCTAACTAACTGGCTAGCTAGATAGGCAGACAAAGGTAGCGAGATGAATAGTATCATGATATTTCATATTGTGATGAACGCAATTTATTAATATCTAACAGAAAATAACAAACATTTATCCGTAAGTTTTTTAATAACCTTCTTTTGAAAGGTTACAGAAAGGTACAGAAAAATAGGTGTCGGTGCTTACGTATATACATCGATATTAGGTCATCAAGTATGAAATTGAAGAAAAGAAAAAATGTTTGCTAATGTTGTATAAATACAAAGAATAGTTTTATTCATCAACGTATGCACCCATATTGTCAGTACACTTGCTATTTGAGCGATAGCTTGTTGAACCCGGAACTATAAAAGCCTGGCAATCTAGAATCAGTAAAATCTTAGAAGGCCTGTTTTACAGCATCGTCGGAATTAAATTCTTTTCCTATGAAAATGTTACCCAATGTCTGGAAAGATCAGGTATGATGGATGATGGAGAACTTCCAACATCAACTCCCGTAGTTTCGCCAATGTCATTTTTGTAATGTGTGGTCTGGCATTGACTTGCAATAAAATAGGAGTGGATCTGTTGAATAATTTTGGCTTGTTTTGTAAGTTTCTCCATCATTTGATCCAGTTGGTTGCAGTATACTTCGGCCGTGATTGATGAACTAATTTTGATGAAATCATAATGAATCACAATTGCGCCAGACCAGCAAACACACATCATCAGCTGTGGACTGTGTTTTGGGGGGTCGTCTTTGTCCAGCCAATGTGCTGAACGTTTACAGTTGTTGTATTGGATCCATTTCTCATCACATGTTACAATTCGATTCAAAAGTTATTCATTTTTGTGACGAGAAAGTAGCATAATGTAGGCTTCCAAACGTTGCTGTTTTTGATTTTCATTGAGTTCATGTGGAACCCACTTATCCAACCTTTTTCTTTTCCGATTTGAACAAGGTGAGTCAATATTGTTTACTTGCTAACACCAAACAACAACAATAATTCACGGGCATTTTGAGATGGATCTGACTCTAAGGTGGCATTCAGTTCGTCATCACCTTTGTTTCTGGTCGAGCGCGTTGCTCATTTATGAGGTCAAAGTTGAAAGAACGAAATTTTGCAAACCCGTTTGATACTGTCTGCATTAGAATGAAATATTCCATTAATATTCCGAGCTGTCTGTGATGCTGTGTTTCCAAGAAAGAACTCATATTTAAAGACTGTACGAATTTCCGACTTATCCATCTCTAAATAAAAATAGCAAAAAACGATTTATAAACACTTTATAAAGCACAAAATGAATTAGAATGAAGCAATAGATGTGTTAGCATTCTAACAAAAAATAAAGAATGTCAAAATACATTAATACATATACATACAAACACACCCACATACACACATACACACACACATACACACACACATACACACACACAACCACACATATATATGCATACATACATGTATAGATACATATATATATATAAGTCGGTTGGTAGGTCAATAGATAATAAGAGAGATGGATAAGCGTGTACATCGATTGATTGATAGATAGATAGATAGATAGATAGACAGACAGACAGATAGATAGATAGATAGATAGATAGATAGATAGATAGATAGATAGATAGATAGATAGATAGATAGATAGATAGATAGATAGATAGATAGATAGATATATAGATAGATAGATAGATTGATGGATGGCATGTCTTGTTGAGAAGAACGTAACTTAATGGGAATTTAACGGATGAAAATATTTATGCTTAATAGAAATTGAAAGAACGGTGATATTTCAATTCTGTTATAAAAGTCTTAAAAGATGGAGTGTTTAATGTCTTTACAAATCGTACATATATATATATTATATATATATATATATATATATTATATATATATATATATATATATATATCAATATATACATACATAGGTACCTATACACACATACATGCCTATGTATATACATATATACATACGCACATACGTATATAGATATATGCAGTAGAAGAGAGGTCAGGAGACAAACGGGTAGTGACGAATTAATCAGACAGATTTGACAAAAATTATAACAATTTTAATATAGATTTATCTAATAGCCCGACAGTATTGCATGTTTCTCAGCTCATTTTGGCCTTAAACTGCTCATTAATCATAACATAGAACGAAGAAGAAACATATTTCGTGAAGGCTTCTCACACACAAAGCATAAGAAACATCATTCTACACATATTGCTAAAACAGATTGTGTAAAGAGCAAAGAGCAACTATTACTTCAGCAACTTGAATAAGCTCCAAAAGAGATCGGACTACAAGCAATGAATATGAGGTTGAGTTAAGGTTTTCTAATAGAAGGGAAAAAAAAAACATTATAATACCAAACAGTGTACGATTTCATGAGTAGTAATGTCAAAAATTATGAGATAGTACGAACTATAATTTTTAGGTACACCGTTTGATAAATTGCATTTTACAGGAAAATACTATTTTTAGTCGAATTATTAAATGACACCTGGTTACTGTGTGTGATTCTCTTGATAAAATGTGAGAACTTAAAACGGTTATGCCACGTATTATTATGGAAATTGGTACATAGTAAACGAAGAGGTGACATCTAGGCAAATTTACATGGTGGAGGATAGAGAAGCGTAAACTGTTTTGCAGGATCCTAAGTTGCCCGGCATGATAAGAAAGTTAATATAAGAGTTAAACACACATACATATGCATATTTATATAGATATCATATATGTATGTTTTACTATACAAATTATACATTACATCTTATATATGTATGCATATATATATATATATATATATATAAAATATTATTAGAGACAAAACCACTATTTGGCAAAACAAACAAGGAAAGACTTAATCAATACATAAAATTTTAATAAATAGTCAAAAAAACCGCCACTACAATCGTTTCTTGTCTTGATCGACAATCTTCAGGTGGACTTCCAATAAGTCAGTTTCAAAAGACAAATATAAACAAACAAACAAAAAATAAATAAACGGCTCCTTTGCTGGTTTAATTTACATGTACATTTGTTTATATTTTTTGTGTATTTTACATATATTGTATATATGTACACACTCACACATATACATATCAAGACATACCCATGCATGAGTGTGTATAATCTACATGTGAGTGTGTGGAACACATACATTTGCGTATGTATGGATGTGTATAGGTGTGTGCGTACATGCATGAATGTGTGTGTGTGGTTTAAGTCTTAAATGTTTAATTATTAACCACTTCCACACTTGTTTTTCTCTCTCCCACTTCTCCTCCCCGTTTCCATGGTAATTGTTTGTTGCTCTCTTAGTGACCCTCCCCCCCCTGCCTTTTCGGTTTCCCCCCTTCCTTCCTCTATTTATCTACTAAATTCCTTGTCTTTCATTGTTGGATTACGAACACCAAAAGGACTTTCCCTCCCCCCCCAACTCACTCTAGCCTCAACCTAGATGGTTATCTTGCCATAGTGTGGACACTGTTCCCCCCCTTTTACGACCCTTTTTCTCCCCCTCCTCCTTCCCCTCCTGCCCACCCACACTGTGTTAAAAAGAAAGAAAGAAAATGCATAATTTGAAACTGACTTATTGGAAGTCCACCTGAAGATTGTCGATCAAGACAAGAAACGATTGTAGTGGCGGTTTTTTTGACTATTTATTAAAATTTTATGTATTGATTAAGTCTTTCCTTGTTTGTTTTGCAAAATAGTGGTTTTGTCTCTAATAATATTTTATAATATTTTACTATAAAATTGGATTTAATCCTAAATCTGATTTTTTTCCCTGTAAATTTGGATTTATTCCCTAATATTTATTATTTATATATATATATATATTATATATATATATATATATTATATATATATATATATGTATATATGTATGTATGTATGTGTGTGTGTGTGTGTGCATGTGGGTATTTGTGTGTGTGTGTGTGCATGTGGGTATTTGTGTGTGTGTGTGTTTATTTCTCCGTAACAGCCGTTCGGCTAAAGAAAACACCAGGCTTACATGGAATAAGTCCTGTGGTCGATTTGTTCGACAAAAGATTTTGCTCCAGCATGGCCGCAGTCAAATGATTGAAACAAGTAAGATAATAACAGAATATATGTGTGTATATCTGCATGTGTGAGTGTATGTAGGTACGTATGTATGTACATGTGTATATACGTTTGTGTACGTATATTTATGTATGCATATCAATTTCGAGGTTTAGTTTTAGGAAATCTCATAACTCATAAATTAACACTCAATCACTGCAGCGGGAGACAGTACCTATGCAAATAAACACGAATCTCATACTGCATGACCAAATTCGTCAGAATGCAATCATTGAGTGTTAATTTAAGAGTCTTTAGAAGTCATAAAAATATATCTTGAAAATGATAAACGCATTAGCGCTTCCGGTCTTTTGGTTATCTCTTCGATGTTAGATATTTTAATAGTAATTCTGCTCAGAATCTGATATGAGAAATATGATATGAAAAATATGTATATATATATATAATATATATATATATATATTATATATATATATATATATATATATATATATATATATATATGTGGGAAAGGGCGTAAATTTCAGTTCGGAAAGAGATTAATTTCATTCGGACTCGTGTAAGTTGGCACACCTTGTAAAGGCATAATCATTTACTTTAATCAATATATCTATTTTAACGTATTGTTTGCAAAATGAAAATATAAATCAATGCAATCAACTCTTTAATAATACATTATTATTGAATTTAGATTAATTACGACGAATGTAAGCACAATTTTTCAGCGAATGTAACTCATCCATGGTGTCGTAATATAAAAATGGTTCTTCAAAGTTACAGGAAATTTTTGAAAACTTTTACAGCATTACATCAGATGCATTCTAGGTAGGGTATTGTAGTACCTACATATTGTAGATTTATGTATTCTGTGATCATTAAGGCTCTTTCCACAAACTTATTTATTTTCATATCTTGTAATTAAAGAAAATGTTGTTTCAATGACTGAATTTTTTTTCAATAGTAACCACTTGCTAAATATTTTACTGAGTATGCTTTATAATATATATATATATATATATATATATATATATATATATTAACTCCAGATTTGAATATCACTTGGAATTGTATAAAAGTCCGTTATTTTACATATTGCCCTCTTTAATATCTGTATTAATAGCATTTATCGCTCACATTTTTTACTCAGATCTCATGGCTCTTGCATTCTCTCGAATAGATAACATTATTTAATGAAATTCCTTATATTACCATTATTAACGTAAATTTGGAAAGTAAAAGGTAATGTATTAGTTGTGTGAACAGGTTATTTCATAAATGACTCGTTCACATGTGCAGCATCTATAAGCATAATGATAAATTCGTTTCACTAAATATAATCGATGTATAATGAAGCAGCCAGTTTTGTAGCTGGCTACCTGCTGTGTCGGAAATCGTTGCACAAATGGATGAGATATAATATTCTCAGATGAAATATTCTACATAACAATATCAGAATACCATAGTTACGAATTAAAGCATATAATAAGCGTCTATGACCTCAATCTACCAATGTACCAGCAAATCATTGCAATTCAGTTAATTTACATTAATTAAATTTCAATGAATACTCATTCATCGATAAGAAATATATTTTGATGTTACGGATTGGAAAATGTAGTTATGAGGACGTAACATTTGATAACGTAACTGAATTTTATATGAAGATTTAAGTTTAAATTTAGTGACTGAAATAGGTGTAATGATATTTTGAACAGATAGAAAAGAGCAAAATTATCGAAAGACAACGTATGCATCTAATGCTGGAGGAGCGGTTTCTCTGCCCAGTTAGTTAAAATACATATAATAAAATACAACACATATCACAGCGTGTTTATACAGGTGAGAAATGCATAAATACATGTATACATACATATGTATATAAATGCATCTCATATACATTTATTTATGAATGTGCGCGCATGTGTGTGTGTTTATGTGTGCGTGGGTGTATATGCATAGATAGATGGAAACGTACTCATTTCGTGGATACACGACAATCCGTTTCTGCTGGGTCTTTTCAACATAAGTGCCCAACAAATATTAATACGATAGAGAAACTTACATGACTTCAATTTGTTCTGAGATACATAAAAGAATAATTAAATAAGAACCTTCTTATAAATGCAATCATTAATATTACATGATGTGTGAAACGTTATCACTCCTTTATACAGTGAAAGCGAAGTAACAGCCAGAAAATATGTCGTCTAATACACAACATGAAAAAAGTACGACAGAAATCAGATTACCACATCTCTCAAATCTACATGCAAAATGAATCCATTCTTGACTAGTAATCAAAAGAGATAGAGGTGTTGAATATGACTGTCTGATAAAAAATAAACCGAGGAGAATAAGCTGAATCATTTATTTCCACACGTTGCATGAGCCGTAAAGAGATACCGAAATACTGAAGATTATTTAGTGCGCATCAATCTCATTCCGAATTCACTCTGATGTCGTTAGAATAATTATGTATATGTATTATAATACTACTGTCGCATCCCTACCAAATTCATGTAATTTCTCATTCATGAAATTATATAAAAATTGAGATAGAAATGTATAACCTTTCCGAATGCAATAAAACCATGTGCGAATTACGATCATAAGATTAATATGGCCACCTATGTGTTAATCGGTTTGTTTATAGCGAAAAGTTTCGAGATATTTATCTTCATAAAATTCAAGCAATTATTAGAGCAACATTTACACTATTTCTGAGATAAGAGGGAGCAATATTATATATATATACATATATTTAACGTATGAAATAAATTCCAAAGTTGTTACAAGAATATTATGTAAAGTAATGTTTAAAAGTGATCATAGCACATAAAGAATAAAAAATATCTAAAATGTAGATTCACGTTCATATGTGTGCGCGTGTGTGCCTGTGTATGTTTGTGTGTATGTGCGTATGTATGTATATGTGAAGATGAGTGTGTTAGAAGTTAGGGTATTTGGTTCACGATCGTGAGTTCAATTGCCGGCGGCACTTTGTGTCCTTGAGAAGACACTTTATTTCATGTTGCTGCAGACGACTCAGCTGCCAAAAATAAGTAACACCTGTACTTCAAAGGTTCAGCCTTGTCGCATTCTGTGTCATGCTAAATCTCGCAGAGAACTATGTTAAAAGCACACGTGTCTGTGGAGTGCTCAGTCAATGTCACGAGTAGGCAATTTGGTTGATCGGATCAACTGGAACCCTCGCCGTCGTAACAAACGGAGTGATTTATATTTGTATATTTGTAAAAGAGTTGAGATAAATTTTGCAGCAAAATTGCTACGGTACCGCGTCGACCAGTTACCTCGGTCTGTTATGTGCATTGAGGTTGCTATTAACTTTTATATCTGGCACATTCTCCGCACTGGAGATTTTAATCCGGATAGAAATTATCCCCAAATGACAATATTCTAGAAAATTATGGATGACATCAAGGTTAAGCCATGGCTGTGTTAAAGTTTACAATATATTTTACTTTTGCATTTCAATGAGTGCATACTTGTGTCAATGTTTTCTATTTCATTGTTGATAATATATTTCTTCATATTTTATTCATATCTTACAGCTCATAACATATTTTATTCATATCTTACAGCTCATACTGCACAATCTTAAGCCAGATTACCGAAGTGATATTATGAATATAGAGAAGAATATTGATTCATTTATTTGTGCATGCTCACAAATGTTTGTATATATATATATATTATATATATATATATATATATATGTATGTATGTATATATATATGTGTGTGTGTGGGTGTGTGGGTGTGTGTTTCTGTGTTCAATTTTATGTATATATATATATACATATGTATGGATATATATGTATGTATATATATATACATATATATATATATTATATATATATATATATATATATATATATATATACATATATATGTATACATATGCATATATATATATATATGTATTGATATATGCGTATGTGTGTATGTGTATGTATGTGTGTCTGTGTGTATCAATAGCAGTATTGCTGGTATCAAACCATCGATTCGAGAGGTATATAATTATACCGATTGATGAAAGAGTATTCAATAAAATTAAATGAAATTGTTTTAAAGCATTTGGAAAATGTGAATATGAGAAACATATATCACGAAATTCAAATGAACATAGTGCTCTATTTATAAACTATATCAAAGCATATAAAATGCGATATATTTGATTTAGTAATCTACTTACGAGATATTTGTACGTCTTGAAATAAAGATAAATTTGCCTAGTAACTGACACCATCCTTAGAACTATTGCTTTGATAGATGTATGATCTTTTAGTAAATCCGATAATTATAATTCGTAAGATTCTATGTCAGAAAGTATGAATAAACTGAAAAGGAAAAATCTAGACGGGGAAACATATAGCATTTAAATTGACTGTAAATCTTACAGAGTCGGAAAATATTTATGCGTCGACACACCGATACACAAAAACACACACACGCACACACTTACACACACACGTGTACATACATGCACTCATGCATACACATACGTACATGCATACATGCATACATACATACATACATAAATACATACATACATACATACATATATTCATACATGCAAGCATACAGGCACAAAAACTCATATATGGGGTAGGTTTATGGCTGCGGTTGAGTGAGTTGTTGTTTTGACTATATAAGTGTGAACGTGTCATTTTGTAAAATGTGTACGTAATGATTTTAAAAGATGGGCGTATTTGCATCGTTTCGTAAAAGCATATCTAGGAAGAGAAATTAATACATTTATTCTGCGTTAGACATTTTTTGCAAAATTAAAATATTTAGTATTCGTGGCTCTATCGATTTGGGTGTGTTCATAAAGCGGCACGGCCATCTACTACTCTCCTGAAGCGTTCATGCTCTGTGTTTAGTGAATCAACGAATCTGAAGCTTAATATTTGATTATACAAAATTGGAACTTTTATATTTTCTTTGAGTTTGTTGACATTTCTTCCGTGCAAATACCTCATACTTTGTGGAAGGATATTGAATTTGTCCTGCAATTTGAAACATAGGCTATTGGGATAGGTATTTGTATGCCAAAAGTTAGAGAGTAGCCTGTTTAGATGTATAGAAGAGCATTAAATTTAGTTATTTGCAAGCTTTGAACGTAATTTTTGTTGCGAGTCTCACCAATATGTGTTAAGAATCAATCACTATATCGCTCTCACCCTTTTGCACTTGGTAATTGATAATTTTATCCAGTTTTTCAGCTGTTTCGATCAATATCTTAAAAGTTATGTGAATAAAACCTAGACTTGGACTGCGATTTCATGACCGAAACTAGTATTTCAGACATTTGTGTAGATATTAGTTCTCACAAATAAAACTAACAAATTGTAACTTTCTGATGTAATCATCTGGTAATTCGCGATGTGTAAGAAATCAGTGTAAATATGTCACACTTATTCGGTACTTTTAGAATTGCAATCTGAAGCTTTCCTGAAATGAAACTTATACTCTATATTCTACCTGTTTCTATATGATGATAAGTTACTTTTGTGGATTGTTGACTTAAATACATGGATTTAAGACATATTATTGACGTAAAGAAAGCGGCTGCTTTAGAGTTAACGTAAAGGTTACTGACCCCCGAAGCAATCTATTGACAATTTCTTTCAGCATTTTGTACACTTTTATAAGGGTACACTTAGCGGCATCTCAACACAATTTTCTTTATTTACATATCTTAGAACATTTCCTTTAGTTTTCAAGTTAGGCTGAATATATGTAGCTTCTGGCGTATTGGTGAAATCTTGAAAGTATAATATCCAAGATATGATACGTTTGTACGTTTACATTTCTTTACGTCAAACACTTTGTGATGATACTGTAGAATATTCAATAGGTTTTCTTCTCACTAAATAATTATCACATTGTAACGTAATGTGATTCATTCTACTGGTTTATTTCACCAAGCTTCTGCAGCATAAAAAGGAAATTTACTGTTTTCGGGAAATATCTTGAAATATTTTAAATAACATATAGTTTTATATTTAAGAGATGAGGAATTAAGTACATTATTTACATTATTTACAATTGTCAGATATTTGTCCTCATCTTGTTTGTTGTTAACTCAATAAAGCCATCCGTACAGTTCAGAATGGAAGAAGAAAGAGACAATCATCTAGCATTCCTGAACGTTTTAATAACACGCACCAAGTAGGGATTCAGCATATCCGTATACCGCAAGCCGACCTTCACTGGACGATAATCAACTTCAACTCCATCATCTATACAGTTTAAAGAGAGGGATTGCTCAGCGCCTAAAACATCGAGCAATGAATATAAGTAGCGAGCCTGATACCCAACAGGAAGAAATAATCAAGCTCAGTAACAATATATTAAGCAACAACTACCCCAAAAGCGTACTCTCCACTCCAATTATGAAGAAAAGAGAGAATGAAACCGATAAACTCTCCACAGTCTGTCTACCCTATGTGAAATGCCTCTTCCATAAGATACAAAGAATATGTGGACCATATGACATCAGGACAGTATTCAAACGTAATACAACACTTCGCAAATATCTCCTTCGAGTAAAAATTCGGGCTTTGTGCCTCGAGTAGAAAAGATTATTTGTATTGAAAATACTGAATAGACAAATCAGTACCCCAGTTAGTGTTTAATATTCTCACAGAAATTCTTCGTTTAATTAAGCCCACAGTCTTATTTTAAAACACATTTAAACTATTTCGAATATAAATCTTTATAAAACGTGAATTTCTCATGCTTTTGTATTTTCAACAACCTACACACTCTCTTTTCAATTTCAGCTGTAATTTTAATTATATCTTTCAGAACTCATATTTGTATGTTGAATTTTCCAGCAATAGCTCCCGTCACGTCATGGGAATATTTTAAGTCTCATCTTCACCAGAAAATATTCAATACATAATGTTAGCGTAATTAAACTTAATCCCTTGTATGATCGAACATTCCATTTTAAGTACCTTCAGTGGAATACATTTTGCTTCAAGAATTCAGACAAATCTCCTGTTTGTGTCACTTCACTCGTTATTCATACGAGTTCGCCAGTACGTTTTTGGAACACTAAAATTCTCTAAGTGTCTTAACTCATTTACAACACCCAAGCATAAAAACTGAAGTTACATTTGAGAACGTGTTAGCTGAAAATGAGGACTGAAAGACATCGGAACATTGGAAGATAGTTACCTCTATCACAAAGATTCTTGCTGGGTAACACAAGGACAACATCATGACTGCTGCTCATTTCTCTGTCAACATTGTAAAGGCTGTAAAGCGTGAATCTACTAGAAACTATCGTCAATCCCTGACTGAGGAGGTTCACTGCTGGAAGGCCATATGTGTCACAGCAGGCTTCAGCTCATTGCCACACATCCAGAGAGAGTCAGGGATGATTGTGAAACAATTACCACTTCACCAGCCTCAAATTCTGACCTCCTAATTCCGTCGACTGTAATTTCATGGATTACTGTGCCTGGGTTGCGGTTGAGAAAGACACCAAGTGCTTCGCTTGCAACACGAAGGTTGAGTTGGTTGTAGAAAGAAAATAAGAATAATTTTTCCTTCGTCTTAGTTTAACAGCACTCATCGTTTGATTTTCACTGTTTTGTTCTCATTGTTCTGTCTTTTACTGTTTTTACTTTTTATTGTTCTTACTGCCTTGTTCTCACTGTCCTGTTCTTGTTACCACTTTCACCCTCCGCAAAAAATCCCAAATTCTATTTAATTTGGTTTGCGGGAAGGACCGTTTCAAAGAAGTCGCGTCTTGTCCTTACCTTCGTTACGCGGAGTAGATGAAACAGTGACAACTGATGAAGGGGAATATTCTTTATGTGGTATGTCTCGTTTCTGTTTTTTTCGTGGTTTGAAAAAAAAATTAGTTTCTATGTTTTTGTTTTTATGTTTTCGTTTCTCATTGTCTTCAACGTTTTTTTATGTCCTGTGCCCATATATGCATGTATATATACATATATGTGTGGGTATATACATGTATGTATGTATGCATATTTTTATATATTATTTGTATTGTATATATATATATATATACAGTGGCGGCCAAAATGTTCAGAACGGCATTGTTTTCGTCAGAAAAGTAGATATAATTTTTTATCAAAGTTGTTTTATATTCTATTATTTGTTATTTCCTGTGATTTCGGTGTAATTTGATAGGATAATACAAAACTTATAGATGGTTTAGTGATTTACTGCAAAACCCATGGCGGCCAAAATGATCAGAACGGTTGAAAAAATAACAAAATAATCAAAAATGAGAGAGAATACTGGAATTATTTAATATTTAGTGTGAAGCCCTTTAGATTCAATCACACTTTGACATCTTCGAGTGCATGAGGAAATTAAATATGCAATTTCTTGCTATATATACACACAGGTATGTATGTATATACTCACATGGAGAAACATACGCACACACACACGAACACGCGCACACACAAATACATGCACACATACATAAGTATATGACGTGTGCTTTACAATTGGGAGTTGATCCGTCACTTTACTTCCCTGCCTTATTTAGTCCATGGTTCATGGATAATATGTACTGACATACGTGCGTCGTATGTCAGCTACGGTTTTACCCAGGTACGATGTATTAGATAGGCAAGACTTGATTGTCATTGCAGTAAAATCACAATTAGTAATCATACCTCAATCCATTACCAAATTTTTCGCTTATATATTTTTCTAGATCTTCTCCATTTCAGCCTTTTGAATAATATGCGATATGAATCGTCAAATATTATTTAAACATTTGAGTTTAAATATAATATTCGTAGTGTGCTTCGTGTATTGAAGGATATACACTTCGTTTATAACGATAAAACTTCACTAATTCGTATAAGTGTGTGAGCCTCTATTACTCACTTTCAAGGGTAGTGTCAAGCCCTACACTTAACTAAACATCATAACCAGTTGTGAGTTTCAACCTTTGCTTCAATATTCAGTATAATCCGATGCGAGTCATCAGAATCAGTATACGCTAGTGTACGGGAGACTGATGAAGATAAGAACAATATAGTATAACATTTTTCAAATGGTATGTAAACATTACGGCATCTTCATGATAGGTGTGTATGTTATATACCGCACATACAGACCATGTCTCTTTTCTGTATATAATACATATACATATATACATACATTCACACATACACTCAAATATACACAAACTTACACACATACGCACACACACACACACACACACACACACACATATATATATATGTATGTATGTATTTATGTATATATGAAATTATATATATATATATTATATATACATACATACATGCAATGATACATGCATAGATAAAACATATATATATATATAATATATATATATATAATATATATATATATAATATATATATATATATATATATACATACGTTCTTCCATATGAACACATATATACATGTGTTTTTCATTTACCATTTCTTTGTTGTTTTGTTTTTAAACGTTACCAACATTTTTAGAAATTTTAAAGCGTTCGATTTCATTATTTTATCGATCCACATTAATAAACCACTAGTTTTCTTAATATTCCCGCTCTGTTCGTCATCCACCTCTGCTTTATGTGTTTCATTAAATGCTCGATGATATCACCTATTACAAGAACATTTTTTTGAAAATGACTTCCCATTCATTTAAATATTCTCATTTAAATTTCGTTTGCTTCATCTCATTACAATATTTCTATTCTCAAATTTGATCACTTAATCAAAAATATCTCCATCTACACAAACATCTACACAATGTGCGGCAAACTGAATCCGGTAAATACTCATACGCTGACATTGACAGCCATTTTTATTTTGACTTCATTTTCCATACCGCTGATGTGTATTATAAACACTTCCATATGTGCACATGTCTGTACACGCGAATATGCATATTCGTGAGCGTTATTTTTTTTGTGTAATATGTTCTCTAGCTTCCTTCATAATAACAGATGATCTTATTGTTATTCCTTTCATGTGACACATATTAATCGACGGGCTAATTTTATTAGCTGTTGTTGAATTCTCATCGCATGCACACATAACGCACACTCAAAATATTCTACACATCTGCATATACATACATTCCATTGGTGGCTTTTTCTAACATATCCGCTATATTATTCCTAAAATATTTCAATAATTTGCATTCCTTTAAAAATAAATCAAACTTGTTTTATAATTGCAATGCTTTGTGATGAATTCAAATTCAAATTAAATATTACAGTGAACAAATAAATGTTAAAATATAAATGACGATAGTATGATTTCAAAATACATAAATATCGGATGCAAGTAAAATTACAACAATAGTATACATGCACATCCATAGAGATATCTGTAAATATGTAAATAGTTATAAGAACAGGGAGGATACAACAAATATTAAACGAACTGAAGCAATTAATAAAATCTCGGTTGCATTAATTTTAGTTTGATTCAATATCATCATAAACAACATACCTTCATTCAACATCAGACTACCGCCATCCGCTGCCACACCAGTCACAACCTCTACCAAAACCACCACCACCAACAACAACAACAATAATAACAATAACAGCAGTAGCAACAACAACAGAACGGTCGCAATCAGCAGCAGCAGCATTTTCAACAGCAATATAATTATCATCAGTCTAACCATAATCTTCATTATCTTATTTATGAACACTTTAAATCTTCCATGCTCGTATCGTAGTTATCACACTTACATTCATAGACACTCCCATTATGACTGTGAGAGAAACATCATCTTTTCCGTATGTCGAATTCTTTTTATTTTATTACATAATCTGACATTTTACACTAAGAACATTCACAATGACAGAACTACAAAATTTGAAGAAATACATGGTAACATTTAGCTCATCAATTTCATCGTTATTGCAATCATATATTTTTTCTTTTTATATATATATCATAAACGTTATTTTCATCATGCTGTTGCCATAAACGTCTCCATTACAAATGAGAATGTAATAATTTATAAAGCCACTGAAATCTTTGACGTACAATGTCTTTGAGAGGGTTACCAGTTATGATGAAAAATCCCCCCCCCTGCAACGTGAGAGACTTACCACCACTGGGCACGATTGCATTTTATGTTGATCTCAGTGCATGTTTTAAGGTGACAGTAGCATCGTAGTGATTATCAGTAACTCTAACTCTAACTTCAAGAGATATGTTAATCGAAGCTAATAAAACAGACTTCGTCCCTAACCCGTTGTGCGAAAACTCGGTAGCTGTTGCCTTGGAAGCTCTATTGTTTTAATTATCATTATCACCATCATCATCATAGGTAGTAGCAGCAGCAGCATCGCTGTCATCATTGGAATCATATTCTTATGAGTTTTACTTCCTTAAAATATGTTTTCATTCCTAGCTAAATGTGTTCCGACAGCTAGGACAGAACTACTGTACACATTGATAAGCCATTAAAATAAACACACCATTTCATTTATAAAATCAAATAATAATATAAAAAGATATTATTTACATGCAAGTTATCGTTCTCACTGCAACAATTCTCTTCTCATTACATATGGCATTCGACTTAAAAAGTTTTTTGCAGTTCTTTGTGAGATTGTAATCCCGAGAGCATTCCCGTATAACTTTCAGTTCTGTTTTTTTTTTATTATTCCTGGTGCTCGTACGATCACAGATATCGCACTCGCCTTGTGATGTCACACTTCTTTTTCCAATTCAATGAAACAATCTTTATATTTCTGAGCTTGTCAAATTCATTTCCGAAAAAATTAAGATCATAAGGGATACTCATCTCGATCAATAAGCAGACTTTAGCACTGCGATCTAATACAATACTCGGTTTATTATCTTTGTTGATTCTGTCTCTTGGAAAGTCCCAAAGAAACATTGGATTTTTCCCCTCGGTTACAGCCTTAAGCTGATGATTACATCACTAGCCAACAGCTTTGATCTTATAATACCAACATGTTAACCGCGCAAATTCTACGGTGCCTTGATTAATACTCGACTCGTGCTGCTATAATTTAGGACGTCGCACATTATCCAATATCGTGATGTTGTTGATTGAAGGTATTGTGTCTACCAGTAGTTTGTACTAGCTGTCAAGCTACAACATGGTCTTCAGACAGACAATACTTTACGCAATATGCTTGCCGTTCCAAGTTATGGCGATTTTTTTGCAATACACCTTGATTGTAGGGAAGTTCTAAAGTTTCTACATGTTTCTTCAGCCTGTATGGTATTGAACCCAATGCTCTGATGACAACATAGTCGACATTTATGTCTGTCTCTCGTAGCTTCCACATATTGTTGATTTCAATTCTCAGGTCATCATATTTATCAATCTTTTCTCTTTCTTTCATGATATTTTGATCACCTGGCACTGCCCCATGGATTATTAATCACTCTTGTTTGTCCCTCCTACTACCTTGTCTGTCTAGAATCAAAGACCCAGGATTTTGCCTTCCTCTATTCACCCATTACTTTTTCCAGTGTATGTTGGTGTCAAGGATGCATCACCTCGTATCCATACTTCCAGCAGAGTAGCCATTGAAAGTTTTGGGCTAACATATTGTGTCCGTACTTGTACTCTTTCTGCGCAACACTTTCACATGCAATAACTATGTGAGTCACGCATTTGACCATCTTCCCACACATTCTGCAGAGGTTCGTTGCACTTATGAGGTATATATCCATTTTCACTGAACCTGGGCAGTGATGATTAGGCATTCAGTATTCTTTTTTAGGTTATTAGACGTTCTTGTTTGTTCCTCCTAAAAGTTACTATATCCAGCATTCAGTGGTCTGGCAAAGTTCTTATTTTATCATCAACATCATCATCGTCGTCGTCGTTGTCGTCGTCGTCAACATCATCATAATTATTATTATTATTATTATATTATTATTATTATTATTATTATTATTATTATTATTGTCATTTACTTTTAATCTGCATGTTTGATGCAATCACTTGCCGGAGCACACCCAGCGCCCTAGGGCAAGTGAAGGTTAAGAGTTGTTGAAATATAGCTGAAAGCTTGGGGAGGGGAAGTAGAGATATATCTCCATGTAGTGCAAACACAAACACTTACATTGATAGGGTTTTTCTAAGGATGTGGGCAGTACTTGTTAGCACAATCTTTTGGATTTGCTTGAGACATGGTTTTCCAGGGATATTGTCTAGGTGTTTCTGACATCCATTTTTTATCATACCTAGGGCACCTACAATAACAGGAACAGTTTTTGTTTTAAGATTCCACATCCTCTGTATTTCGATTTCCAGGTCCTTATATTTACTAAGTTTGTCAAATTCCTTGACAGATACATTTTTATCAGTGGGGACGCTTACTTCTATTAGTCTGCAGATATTTTCTTCCCCGTCTTTAACAATTATGTCTGGTCGATTAGCCTTGATCGTTCTGTCAGTGTTGACTGGAAAATCCCAGAGGATGGTGACATCTTTACCTTCAACAACTGGCTGAGGATGGTGTTCATACCAGTTAGCAGGAGTGTCGGATTTGTAGTGTTTACATATCTTCCAATGTATATACTGTCCTACCCTATCGTGGCGAATTTTGTATTCGTTTGGTGTCAGCACAGGACATCCCGAAACGAGATGGTCTATTGTTTCGTCAAATGTGTCACAGAATCTGCATTTAGGGTCAGTACCGTTTCGGAGAACGTTAGCCTGGTAATTTCTGGTAAACAAGCTTTGATCTTGTGCTGCCATTATGAAGCCTTCAGTCTCTGCTTTCAATCCAGAGCTCTTCAGCCACTGATGGGTTGTTGCTTGGTCTACATCAGCATTTTGGCTTCGGAGAATATATTGTCCATGCAGGGGCTTCTGGCTCCACCGCCTCTCAATTTGATTCTGCCCGTTTTTTTTGCAGTCTGCTTGATTCGCTTTGCTTGCTTGGTAGCAGTGGTTTCCGGCTCTTCATCTGATTCAAGGTTAATGTCTAGTTCCCTTTCGAACTTATAAGCTTCCTTGACAATAGAATGCAGCTTTTTGATGCTTTCGTGTTCGCACACAAGTCGCAGCATCCAGTCCTTTGTACTAGATAGGTACCTGTTCATTCCTACAGTAGAGGTCTTATAGCACAGCTCTAATTGCATCATTCCACTCCCCCCGCTGCTTCTAGGTAGGTACAAGCGGTCTACATCTGCCTTAGGGTGGTGCATGCTCTTGGATGTCAGTAACTTTCTTGTCTTCCTGTCCAAGCGTTGGAGTTCCGTAAGGTTCCAGTTAATAATGTTAAAACTGTACTGGACTACTGGAAGTGCCAGGGTGTTAATGGCCTCAATGCAATTTTTGGAGTTGAGTTCAGTCTTCAGTACAAGCCTTATTCTCCTATAGTATTCCTTTCTTATTTTTTCCTTCATAGTAGCATGATGTATACCATCTCCTTCGTTGATTCCTACGTAATTGTAACTTTCTTGTGGGTCAAGTTCCTTGATGGTAGTGTCAATATCTAACTTAACAGAAGCTGTTTGCCTGAGCTTGCCTCTTACAAAAGTTGCTTTAGCACACTTATCAAGGCCAAAATCCATTCCGATATCATTGCTAAACTCTTTAACAGTTGTTAGCAGCCCTTCTAGCTCTTGGTCATTCCTGGCAAACAGCTTTAGGTCGTCCATATAGAAAAGGTGGTTTATTAACTTACTAAAAACTTTGTACCCATATCTGGTACTATCCAATTCGTTTGAGAGTGGGATCAGTGCCATGCAAAAAAGTAATGGAGAGAGGGAGTCACCTTGAAAGATGCCTCGTTTGATGTTGATGCTGTTGGACTGGCTCATCCCATTACTATGGCTTAGAAGAGATGTGTGTTCCACATGGTCATGCTATTCTCTAAGAATTTTGAGACGACAGGAGAGATCTTGTATATCTCAAGGGCCTTGAGTATCCATTTATGTGGGACACTGTCATACGCTTTCCTGTAGTCTATCCATGCCATACTCAGGTTTTTGTTTTTGCTCCGGCAATTCTCTACAATCATTCCGTTTATGAGCAATTGGTCTTTGCACCCATAACAGTTTCTTTTACAACCTTTTTGAGCTTGTGGAAGGATAGAATTTTGTTCAAGGAAAGCGTACATTCTCTCCGTTATTATGGATGTGAGGATTTTGTAGGTGGTGTTGAGACATGTTATTGGCCGGTAATTCTTTGGGTTTTTTGTGTCTTCGGTTTTAGGTACTAGGTAGGTGGTTCCTTCAGTCAGCCAAGCAGGTATTTGCTCTGGGTTCTGAATGACATCAGACAGAGATGCAGCGAGATGTTCGTGTACCTCTGTCAAACAATTCAGCCAGAAGTTAGGGATCCGATCCAGTCCTGGGGTTTTCCATTTATGAGCCTTCCTAAGGACACACCTTAGCTCCTCTATTCCTATTGCTTCCCATTTCTGTTCTTCAAGTTCATCATGTCTCTCTTTCTCACGTTCTATCCAGTCAGCCTCAGCATTAAACTCTTTTTCGTTGCTCCATACCTTCTTCCAGAACTCCTCCACTTCCTCAATCTTAGGTGGGTCTTCTATGTGTATTTTATTTTTGCCAATTTCCCTATAAAATTTCTTTGCATCTGTCTTAAAAAAAATATTTTGTCGATAAAATTTGTTTCTTTTGTCATACCTTCTAAGCCGTTGAGCTTTCAACTGTATCCGTTGTTTCAACAGTTCCTTAGTTGCAGGGAGGTTTATGAGATCTTTGATTTTATATTTTTGCTTGATTTTTCTAGCTTTTCTCGGCTTAATATTCACTCCTCTAGCAAGCTCATCGAGAACTGAAACATCCGCCCGCAGAGATTCAATCTCTTTTTGTATCGCTACTTTCCACTTAGGAGGTTCATTGACATGCCTGGCTTTTTTCTTTGTCATCTTAATACCTAGTTGGGTAGTTACTACTTTAGCAGTGGAATAAATGAGATTATTTAAGGTTGTCAAATCATTCCCCTTATTTCTTAAGATCTGTCCTAGGGCAACGTTATATGTCATGATTGTGTTGTCATTTCTTGTGCCATTTGAAAACTTTGGTAGCGGTTCTCTATTAACCATGTCAGTGAGCTCAATCTTGCCGAGTTCTCTCATAATGTCCACTTTTGTTTCCATAATCTTTTCTCTATTATTCACCTCAAATTCTATGTCATATCTATTTTGGTTTTCTTGAGGAAGGTCTACGTTCTCCTCTTTTTTCAAATCTCTCGTCTTCGCTATTCTTTGTTTAACTTCCCCATTGGGAAGTTGATTTGCCGCTTGTACACTGGCTTCTGTGCTACTGTTAACTATTTCGTCTACATTGTTGCTGTTTTCTTTTGGTCTACCATGAGCTATTAGTGTCCTAATTTTGTCAATTTCAGCGTCAGTTAGTCTTTTGTTTTTAATTATATCTCTGCGTACATTACTTAATTTATTTGCGTCTATATATCTACGTACGTCATTGCCTACTGAATTTCTCCATGAGATGTATGTTTGTACACTGAGGTTATTGTTTGGGTTTAGTTGGGCTGTATAAAAAGCTTTCAACACATCTCTATAGTCCTCTCTGGTCCATTTTATACGTTTTGCTTTAGGTGGTGTTTTTGGTGGTGTCACTACAAGTCCAGAGTTAGAAGTATTCTGGTTCTGGTCACCTGGTAGATCGTCTTTTTGAGAGTTTGTTCCAGCAGCAAACTTTTCGACCCCAGTCTGGTTCCCTACTGGGTAACGCGGTCCTTGTTGTCCCGGGCGATGACCGATCCGGCATGATTTTTGGCATGTTTTCATTAAATGATTGACGGCGACATCAGAGGGATCCATTTTTTCAGAGTCAACTTTTTGACAAAACACCGCTTCTGAATTTTCCGAATTAATATATTGTTCATATCGAACTCGCATAAGACTTAAAGATCGAAATTCGCCTCTATTTATTTTGGTAGTCATGTTTCCGGGCATAACTGTTCAGTGACGTCCTAAATTCAGTGACCAATTTGCTCTTTTTAGCGTTTGTTCGTGAAAAATCGCTTTGTTTTTGTTTTGTTTTCGTCCGCGTAACGTGGTTTTTCTATCTGCGTGTACGCGTGAGCGCGTGTAAGCATTATTTATGCTTTATAATTAAAATGTGTACATGTATGCACAAACAGTTGCATGTATACTTTACAATTAAAATGTCTACGTGTATGCATAAACAGTTGCATGTATACTTATTTAATTAATTAATTAATTAATCAATTTATGTACTTACTGTCTTTCAAGAGCTCTGATGTTCGCTTCTATTTCTTATGCATGTCACATGGAAATATTATGCATAAAAGAAAGAAAACCATACTATATATGGCAATAATAGTTCGGACTTTTTAGTTACTTTGCCTTAAAAGAAAATTTGGAAAAGATATTTTGTGGAACCTTTCTTCCATTGCAACGATGTTGTTGGATTAAATTCGTTTTTTGGAGAGAGGCTCCCAGGGAACATCCATGTTGTTATTCAGCCCGGAGTTATTATTATTATTATTATTATTATTATTATTATTATTATTATTATTATTATTCAGTAGTTTTATTTTTATAGCGTGCTTTCACTTCACTACCGAGCGCAGCTCTGTGTGCCTTGAGTATGTGCTGTGATTTGTTGTGATGCTCTGATGGTTATTGCATGGAAGGTGTTCTGCGTAGGATGTGTGCAGTGCCTAGTAGTGCAATTTTCTGTATGTTATACGTGTTTGTAAGTCCTGGTGTTTTTGTTCTGTATTTGTCTGAATATTTTTTATCATTCCTAATGCACCTACTATGATAGTAATTGTTTGTTTTTAGATTTCACATTCTGGTTACCTCTATTTCCAGGTCTTTGTATTTTGAAAGTTTCTCCATTTCTTTTAGAGACACGTTGTCATCTGCCGGTATTGATACCTCAATTAGAAAGCATTTTTGTTCTTCATGATCTCTGACAACTATATCTGGTCTGTTGGCCTTAATTTCTATCGGCCTATCCCAGAGTATGGTTGCTTTCTCGTTTTCTGTGACCTTTTCTGGTGTGTGCCTATACCATCTTTTTTCTGCTGTTATTCCATAATGTTGGCATAGCTTCCAGTGTATGTAGGTTCAGTTGTTATGGGGGTCAAAAGTTGCTCAGATGCTGAGTTTGTTGTTTTAATACTCCTTTTTTTTTGGTTGTTCATTCGCCGACCATATTTCTCTCCAGAATTCTTCCACTTCTTCTGCCGTTGGTTCGGCAATGATTTCTATTTTATTTTTGCCAAGTTCTTAGTAGAACTTTTTGGGGTTGGAGTTGAACTTTTTGTTTTGTTCAAAGAAGCGCTGGCGTTTCTCGTACCGGCGGATCCTTTATGCTTTGGCAAATATATCTTGCCTTAGCTTTTCTTTTATCTCAGGTAAATCTTTTTCTGTGATGTATTTGCGGAGTATTTTTGTTTTCTTTTTGTTGCTCAGTATCGTTGATTGTCTACTGATTTCATTAAGAATCGACAGATCTTTTCTCATTTTTTTTTATGTTATTTATCCACATGGTTTGTTTGGGTGGTGGTTCTCCTGTTTGTATGGGTTTGAGTGAGTATCCAGCTTCTTTTGTGGCTGCAGTGGCTGCTGCGTATACTAAGTCATTTAGCTCAGTGATATCGCTTTTTGTTTCAGTGGCTATTAGTTCCGTGACGGCTAGGTTTATGCTGTTTATAATTGATGTTGTTGTTTTGTCTATTTCGATTTTTGGGAGGTATGGTCGGTGGTCCATCTTGAGATTTGTGTTTTTCAGTTCTTTGATTATTCTACTTTTTATAGTATCATAATAATTAGGCTCCCCTTCGTTGTTTCCAGGTTTTACATTTGTGTCACTTTTTTCACGTTCGTATGTTTGTTTGTCGTATTTTGGCTTGCTGTTTGTCGTGTATTATTATGCATCCTTACGGTCTGGGTTTGTTGTTTTTTGTTTACATCGTGTTTGTTTGGAATGTTACGTTTGTCTTCGTGTTTTACTGTTCAGTGTTTAAATTATTGGGCATTGTTGTGTGGCTTCTATCTACATTTTCCTGATGTATTTTTTTTCTTTTAGATGTTCTATTTTTATTTCTGACATTTGTTTTTGCGTTGAGAATGTATCTTCGTACGTTTGCTAGTTTATTAGGGTTCATTGCTGTATCCAAGTCTATATTTATGTTATTTTCCTTCCATATTTTATATGTATGTGTTGTTGTGTTCTCTTAAACGTCCCCGGTGTTCTCTTAAACATCCCCGGTGTTCTCTTAATCGTCCCCGGTGTTATCTTAAACGCCCCCGGTGTTCTCTTAAACGTCCCCGGTGTTCTCTTAAACGTCCCCGGTGTTCTCTTAGACGTCCCCGGTGTTCTCTTAAACGTCCCTGGTTATTATTGAACTAAATGGGAACATTTAATAACTAAATGGGAACATTTATTTATTTATAGCGGATTAGTGGCGGTAAATTGCGGCAACATCCTAGGGGAGAATCTTGGCGTTGCGGATATTATGGATGATTCCCAAACGCCTTGAAAAGGAAAGTGAAGGTGGCGAGGGCGGCGCTGTCCTCGAGTGAATTCATGAAAAGGTGGGACAAAGTTACGAAAAGGGTAACAGTGGATGGTACCGCTCTCAGTGTAGGCCTATGAGTCGGAGGAAAGGAGTTGGAAAAGGGATTTGTCTGTTGTCAGCGTGATATTGAATGGTGGGGTTCCTGGATCATCCCTCGTGGTCCTTCTGTATCCGGAGGACCCACATCACATTTTTTTCTTATTGCTGTATACTATGTATATGTCACTTCTTTTTATATCATTCTATTATATGTACACCTACACACTTCGGCCTTGTGGCAAAGAGAAGAAATAATAATTATCATCATCATCATCATCATCATCATCATCATCATCATCATCATCATCTTCAACATCATCATCTTCAATCTTGTTCTTCTTTTTCTTTTTCTTCTTCTTCTTCTTCTTCTTCTTCTTCTTCTTCTTCTTCTTCTTCTTCTTCTTCTTATTATTATTATTATTATTATTATTATTATTATTATTATTATTATGTACTACTACAGAAAAAGTCCGCAAAGGATATTAGCAATTCAAATTCTACGTAGGATTTCTTACACAGTGCCGAGATTATTTTCCCACGCTTATAGTCTAGCCATGATATAGGAAGAAATTAAATAGTGTCATCAATGAAATTAACTATAATATAGGTATATCTATTTGAAAGATTATTCAATTAAGATAGCGATCTGTGACGTATACACCGTTGAGAATTAAGATAATGTTCATTTTTGTCTAAGAATATCTCTTCATAAGTATGGTGCGTTAAAAACATCACATATTCCTCAATAAAATAAAATTGCCATTGAATTGATTCATGTGAATGCTTGACCCATTTCGGCCTTCCTGCGCTCCACCAAAGACGTGTAGTAAATAATCACGAGTCGACACTATCTACCCACACAAGAACATAAGTAACAGGGGATAATGCTTTCAATGACACTACGAATAATAGCCGATTAAATAGCATTACTTAGTGAATTATGCTACTTATTGTTATATATATATATATGCAGGAGCGTCTATGAGGTAAGTATCTTGCTAAACAACCACATGGTTCGGGGTTCAGTCTCACTACATGGCACCTTGAGTAAGTGTGTTCTACTCTAGCCTCGGGTCGACCAAACACTTGTGAATGGATCCCGCCGTATATATGTGTGTGTGTGTGCGGGGTGTATCCACTTATCTATTATCTATCTATCTATATATCTATCTATCTATCTATATCTATCTATCTATCTATCTATATATCTATCTATCTATCTATATACTTATATATATATATATATATATATATATATAGTATTTATTTATATATATGTATGCATATATAGTATATTTATGTATATATATATGTATGTATGTATTTGTATGTATGTATATATATATATATATATAATATATATATATATATATATATATATATATATATATAGATAGATATATATACTGTACTTTCCATTCAGAGTTGAGGTCATGCTGATGCACAGCCGTTTTGCTACACTGTTATTACTGAGAGCCTCCTCTAATATGTGGTACTCAGTGAAGAATGGTGTTTTATGTAGGTACCCTCATTTGCGCCTCTTGCCGTGAGGTAGGTTCATCTAGAACTCTCGACAGGAAGAGGTGCAACTTTGATTTTAAAATACCTACATCTACTTTGTGCAGGTTCCTCAGGCTCTTAATAAAAGGTTGTGGGCCCCTGAAACTCTGGCTGTTGCAGTAACTGGTACTGAAGTGCGGTGGTGTTGCTGTGATCTTTGGCACTATGCAGCGTCGTCCCGTTCTGGTATTGGTGTAGCTTTCAATGCCAAAATTTGGCACAATTCCTTCCAGGGATTCCAGATATATATATATATATATATGTGCGTGTGTGTGTGTGTGTGTGTGTGTAGGTATATATTATTATTTGTCGTTTACTTGCTTCAGTTATTTGACTGCGGCTAAGCTGGGGCACTGCATTGATGTCGAAGAAATCGATCTGCGGACTTATTTGCCAGGTTGTAATCACGCTAACATCATTTATCAAACGGTGGTGCAGGACAAACAGGGACAAATAGACACACATACATGCCTATGTGTGTACACGCACACACACGCGCTTATGTGTGTATACACACACATGCATATTCACCCGCATTCATTCACATGTTGATTTTGTTACATTCATATACACTAGCTGAACCACCACTCTCCGGGCAGTCGATTCTGATAATACATATCTATACTACTGTTCGTAGTTTGAAAGTAATATTTGAAACCTAATACTCTGAGTCTAATATATGCATATTGTTTCTAGATCCAACCCTGCTGTTGGCAACATAGAACTGGCCATGGTTGAACATGGGTATTAGCAGGTAAATTCCAACTTTCTCTAAGGCCTGGCCCTGGGATTTTTTGGATATCATTCCAAAAGCCGGCTTCACGAGAAACTGCTTCCTGGAAAATGAGAACGAATAGTCTTCAGTGATGGTCAGTGGAATTCATGGTACCGTTATTAAGGTTCCAGCATGTGTTTCATTGGCAACTTCTGCTTCAATAAGGTGGTTGTGCAGATTCAAGACTATACGTATTGTTCCGTTGCAATGACCTCCTGCTGGATCAAGGTTTCTGAGCAGCATAATAGAAGAGGGCTTCTCCAAAACCAAAACGTGATGGATTGAGATCATAGATCAGTTCCAGTGGGAACTTAGGCGTATTTTCGGGTAAATTTTTACAGCTTCGAATAAGTTTTACTATCCCCTTGTACTAGTTTCGGCATGACAAGTGTATTCACTTCTTCAGCAGCCTTGCTTGTAGGAATATTGACGAATCTGCAGTTCATCCATAGTCCCTCTCTATATCTCTTATCAAAAGCCCTGAATACCACTTCACAAAGGTCTTGTAGCTTTGTAGAGTCAATCAAATGCGGTGGAGGAATAGATATGTTGTATTCACCTATTTCTGACGTCTTCCTAGTTGAAAGATAGATCACCATTTACATTCCGTAATTCAGCGTATGATTGGGGAACTTTGACGTGATGTAGCATCTGCCGGACATTGTAAGCGACAATGTAGCATCTGCCGGACATTGTAAGCGACAATGGGGAGGCGACCAATAGTACTGGTTTCATAGTTGCCATCTTCCATGATTGTTCCCTTTCCCTCTTTTACCGCTTCTCGTTTTTATTCTAAGTGTAATACCTTCGATTTTCAGTATATAGCTTGCCTCTGGCGTCTGAGTCATATTCATTTAATTGAATAACAAAAAGTTATTTTTGCAGCAAGCTGAAGATTTTCGGGCAGCTCATCATCAAAAGTAAGAGATCATGAATTTTCAAAGGGCATGAAAGATTTATGAAAGTGGGTTGCCTGGAATGGATTGGAAATTTGAATATCTTCCAAATTCCCTCAAAACACGTGATGTATCTTGCATTTTGGTAAGTGTCAATTTCATTGTCAACCACTTTAATACTTCTGGTATTCCAATTGATTTCTCAGTACTAGGGCCGGATTTCAACAGTGACTCTACCAGATCCTTTAGGGAGGTACCTGAAAAGTTATTTCACCGCCAGAACAGCGTGCAAAGCGTCAACATTTAGATGGCAGTTGTATCGAATAGGAACGGTTTGTATGGCACTATGATGTATTTTCTACTTCAGCAGATATCCGAGTAGTTCTAATGTGTAGCCTGCCTCCAGAGGCTGGTGACCGACTTCTGTATTCTGGATTGTACTCTTCACTCACAAATGTGGTACGTCTGCATTGTTTGGGAATGGTTTTTGGGTTTTGGTGGATCACAATCCATGTATGAACTATTTGGACTATGGCATCCACATTGCCTGTGAACGTTGTTTTTTACAACAATATCCAATAGTTCTAGATTCGTATCCTTATCTAGTATCTCCGCACATACAAATCGATCAATGATTTCTGACGTTCTTGGCTTATCTGAAGCAGCCATAGAGAGCAATAGTTGGACATGGGAAGACCTCTCTTATGCCATTCAATTGTTGAGACATGTTCTACTATTTTTCCCCATCTTTAATGGATCTTATTTCAGGGAGCCGTACTTCATTTTAAACAGTATAGCTGTAATATCAGGTCGATTCTGTGTTTGTTCACCTTCAAACAGGGCTTCCAATATCTCAGTCAACTTTGTATTTGTTGTCATAGTGATGAAATATCCTGGCTTTCCAAACTTTCTCACCAGAGCCGTACCATCTTGTAAACACACCCTGTAAAACCGAGAACAACCAGTATGTGATGGCAGAGGAATGATTTTAGAACCTACCCAAGGCCATTCGTGTTACCATTTGCAATGGCATCCAGAAAACCCTGGTACTTTTCATCACTGTTTTTGCTTCGCTCATTGTCCGTCAAGAGCACATTCCAGCCATTGTACCTATAGGGAAAAAGAAGTACATAATAAAAAGGGTCATAACTTCTGTGGATTTGATTAATGTAGTCTAACTTCCCATTGCTCTCTCTGTACTGCACAACAATATCCAGAGGTTTAATGTTTGGATTATTGGTATCATTCCCAGCATAATCACAGCAACGTCTGATGCAGTTAATAGACTATAGGTTCTCACATGTGACCCAGCAGGAATAAGCCGTTTGTCATCAATTATGATAATATCGTCGGTATAAACTTTTCCTGGTGCAGAGTATTCCTTAATTATATCAACAGCCTGTTTAAAACTTTTGACATACGGATTGTGCATTTGCAGTACTCTCTGCAAGTCTAGCAGGATGTTGTCGTCAGGGTCATTGTCAGCTCCTCTAAATGACAGACTCTTTCTCATTTCATTTTCAGCGTCAACGAAATAGAGCTGTGCATAGATGGGCTTCCTATTTACTGCTAGTAGGGACAGCCTATGCGGTGGTACAACTATTCTTGAATCTTGAAAGTTAGCATAAAAGTTCTACCACCCGGTAGTTCAACTGGTGGATAATCCAGTCTAAGTGACTGCAGAGATTAACATCATAGAACTTAGTTATTAATTCTGGGGGCTTTTTGTATCTGTAGAATTTTGTCATTGCTAGTTTTACCTTTGCTACATCAGAAGGTAACTTTCTCAGGAGCCTCCAAAGGTAAGCTTTGCAGTCAGGGCATGTTCTGTTAAAAATGTTTCCACAGTAGTACAACATAAGGCTTGGGTTTCATTCTTTCTCATGAAAATATGCCACATCAACTTACATAGCTGTTCTCTCAGTGTCAGTTCTTTGGTGACGAAGTTTCGATTGGTATCGTGCCTAGTTGTTTGTTTGCTTTTCGCTGCCGAATTTGTGGCAGTGATATGTTTTCTCTAGAGTCCTGCTTCCTCAGCCGATCAGTATTCCTCTTTCCATTGCCCGGGTTTCCTGGGTTCTCATTTGATTCGCATTCCTCCGTGCTTCTGAATATTCTGGTCTTTCCATTGCACATGTCACCTGTCTCATCAGCCGATCTGCATTTCTCCATGCCTCTGCTTCTTCTGGTATTACCATTGCCTGGGTTTCTTGCATTCTCCATCGCTTTATTTCTGGATACTGAGAAGAGCTATGTCCTTATCTGTTTTCTTCACTTAGCGTCTGTTGTCTTTGCACAGTGATCTTTTTTGAACGGGAAATTTTCGGGACAGGTTGTTGCCTTTTCCGGGCATAGTGTACTTTTGAAAGCGTGAATATATATGACAAATATATAGTGAAAGTTTTTGGACGATTCAGCTAGTATTTGAGTTAATTTCTCTGAACAGGAAGATTTCATGGTATTTATTGCAAATATTTACAATGGGTATATATTTACAATTACACCACTATTGTTAATCCTATTATTTTAAAGTGAGATTTTTATGTTGATGAATTGCACTAACCGAATTTGACCATAAAAATGTCGGAAATTTAGTATTTTTTAAGGTAATAATAAAATTATTCGAACCTATTTTCATACAGTCGAATATACAAAGTTTCCGAATGTTACATATTTTTGTTACGCCTGCTATTTCAGAATTCTACGCATGCGTTAAACTTCAGACAAAAGTACATTCAAAAACATATTCATACACACAATGGCGTAAACAGGTATAACGATAACACCGACGGCCGACGGCATCAAAATAGGTCCGACAAATTGTATTATTATTTTAAAAAATACTAAATCTCCAAAATTGTCATGGTCAAATTCGTTTAGAGAAATTCAATAATACAAAAATAGCACTTTACGAGAGTGTTTAGCAAGTATGGCGTAATTGTAATTTTTACCGAAGAATAACAGTGTTTTTATGTGTTTTTTTTTTGTCAAAATGACACTGATAGAAGCATTTGAAAGAACGCAAGTAGTATATATGTATGTGGGAGAGAAAGAGTGTGTGTGTGTGAGAGAGAAAGAAAGAGAGAACTAGAGTTATGAGAGGTAACATTGCTTGAGAGAGTGACTTCAATACGTGTGTATATATATATATGAGGTTGTGAGCTCGAATCCCGGACCGGGCTGCGTGTTGTGTTCTCGAGCAAGGCACTTTATTTCACGTTGCTCCAGTTCACTCAGCTGTAGAAATGAGTTGCGACGTCACTGGTGCCAAGCTGTATCGACCTTTGTCTTTCCCTTGGATAACACTGGTGGCATGGAGAGGGGAGGCCGGTATGCATGGGCGACTGCAGGCCTTCCATAAACAACCTTGCCCGGACTTGTGTCTAGGAGGGTAACTTTTTAGGTGCAATCCCATGGTCATTCATGACCGAAGGGGGTCTTTACCCATATATATATATATATATATATATATATATATATGTGTGTGTGTGTGTGTGTGTGTTGTGTGTGTGTGTGTGTGTGTGTAGTGTGTGTATAAGTATGTATATATATATATATTATATATATATATATATTTATATTTATATTTGTATGTGTGTATGTGTGTGGGAGGGAGAGAGAGACATCAAAGTAATATCGAAGGAGACACGGAAAAGAGCGCAACTGGTTAAGACAGAGTGAGTTAAGAGACGTAGTAAATATGTAGAAGGGAGAGATTGAGTCATGAGAAGTAGCATTGTATGCAATTCTGCCAATTACCATTCCTCACACTACAGCTTTCAATAAGAGAAAGAGGTAGTAAACATGAGGAATAGTAGGTGAATCATTGAGTAGTGAGGGAGGATTAGTTCGTTTTATCGCAATTACCAGACTGGAACCGGACCGGTTAATAATCGTGAATCCCATACCGATGTTGACACTCTCCGGGTACCCACGGTTCCCCATGTCAAATTTGGTCAAAGTCGGTTAAGCAGAAGCAAAGAGGCCACAGGGATCGGTTTCACATACACTTAGTATTTGAATGCGGTCCCCTCAGAATGGAAGCGTACCGTTTAATTTTCGGGAATCCCAATATAGATGTGGACGCTGTCCCGGTGTTCACGGTTCCCCATGCCAAATTTGGTGAAAACAGGTCCAGTGGTTGCGGAGGAGTTTTGTAACAAAACCTTGACACAGATTTACACACAGACCTTAAATAGCACAATTATAATAGAGATGTCTGGAACGTAAACGTTGAAATGTCTAACCAAACGCAAGCATTACGCAGTAAATCAGAAATACAGCAATTCCTAGCCGGGAAACCATACTGAATACGAACCAACAATGTTCGAATCGGAACATAACAATGAGATATGCAAATATTTGATAATATTGTATAGTTTTCACAATGAAAATTTCTAGGTCTAGAAATTTTGACTATGTTTGAACTAATAAAATCGAACATGTGTTATAAAAATAAAACTGTATATCTTTCAACTTACAAATCAAATGTCTGCCGAGCAATAAGATATTAAAACAATAGTAACCATAGTAACCATAGTAAAATACGTTATTTTCTACATCATAACTTAGTAAAAACATACGCAATCTTCGAAATCACTAAACTTATATTTGCAGCAGCCATTGTGATAAGATAGAAACATGTAATATTTTTGACCTACAAATACAGTTATATTAAAATAACAAGACAGAAAGAAAGAACGTGTTAAACTCAGATCAAAATATATATCAATCCTTAAATCTATATGAAAGAAAGAAAAGAAGAGGAAATGTAAGACAATAAAAACTCATTAAAGTCGAATATAATCTTCATTCGATCGTGAGAATGCTACCGATATTGAGTAAAAGTAACCGCCAAGAAGTGGGTAAAGCGTTTATGTCAGCACCAAACTAAAATGTATTTTATGAAGGACTATGATATGAATGAATATAAATAAAATTTAAATACAAACTAATTGAGCACCAACAGCAAATGTAAGGGGAAACTTCAATTGTAGAGTATTGAACGGGCGAAACTCCAAAATATATAAAGCTATATCGATATTGCCAAATATGTTTACAAAAGAGATTTTTAAAAAATATTGAGATAATATCACGACTAAAGTTTAGATGAAATATATTGAAGTTACAAATATATAATTACCTTCCAAAAGAGGCATAAACTCAATTGAATCACTCGAATATAGGAACAGGAACATAACACCTAAGACTACAGAACTTATACACACAGTTATAGAGACAATTGCACATATCACAAAACAAATATTATTTCAAAACATTTTCAGAAGGTCAGAAAATAAACACTGATAAAAACAAACAATGATAGAAAAGAAATATTTTGTTTCGTCTTTATTTTATCTCTAAGGAATGTTGCTCTTTTAGTTTAAAATTATCAGGCAACAAAGTACATAGAGCTGTGTTCCCCAAGCTGTGTTCTCTAATCTGTTTTACTCAAAACACAAAGGCTTGTTTCTACTGTCAGCGGCTGTGAAAATCCAAATAAACGAGAAGAAATCGATGGATCAAAGACCACTTCCTAGAAATTGTACACACATTATTAACATCTATTTCCTACCCAATAGACACAAAAACCATAATATTGATCTATGAGATCTGGTGGAAAAAAAATCTATATTTATTGGGGAATGTATACATATCCCTAGTAAATAAAACTGCTTCAAAATAAGAATATAAGAATTAATACACTCCAAATAAAGCAAACCAACAAAACACTTACACAAAGATCGTATTCCAGGAACCAATGAAAGTATCAAAATGGCGCCTGCATAGCATAAAACTCCGACACCATACAACATGAAACAAAATAGAAGAAAAAATAAATGATGACAATTATGACACACGCAAGCAATCATGCAAACACTTGTCAACAACACTCGCACAGCATGCATAGCAATAAAGATAATAAAACCATATAATTCACAAGATTCAGCAGATTAACAAAAGGAAAATATAGCAGAAATATAACAAAAAACAATTGCCTATAACTCTAACCTACCCAGGTCAATAAAAGGAAATACCTCTCAAACTGCATGTAAACAAACATACAGAGGATGTAATACCCCAAAACTGATACAATCATGAATAGGGTAAACACTGGATTAAATCAGTTACCATGACATTATCGAAGAAAATATAGGTCGAACCTATAATACATAGCAATATCCTTCAAACAAATAGATCTAAAGAAGAAAAGGCAAGTATTGTACATTACATTCGTTTCACAAAATGAGAAATGTCATAGGCATGTTTGTTGAAGAAATAAGTAAATTTTAACAAGAAAACGCAAAAACAAAAATATCTCATGTTATAATCAAAATTGTCTTCAAACTAGTGACTTACAATTATAGCCACATGTGTGTTGTTGGCGATTTTGTACCCCCGTCTTCCTTTCCTATTTGACTTCTCTCTGTTTCTGAAGAAAATCGTTGCTCGAAACGTTAAACAATGTTTCTTCCATTCCCTCAGCGTCCCCTAATATATTATATGGACCACGTCCTCGCGTTGTTGCTTTTTTCTTTTGTTTGTTCTTCTCTTTAGGGATTTACTATATATATATATATATGTATATATATATATAAATGTATATATATATATATATATATATATATATATATCTTTTAAATTTGTTTATGGTAACGTTTCGAATATGAAAATAAAGCTCCTATTCCATTCCATTATGCTGGCCATCATCTAATGATGCTTACTAGTGAGGAGGCATGTTTTTGAGATTGCATCAAGTTACACTGATATAATTTAGTATAATTGCAATAACAATAACAATACGCCTACATGGAAAATTATACCTACATGGAAAATTACTTAAAAATTAAATATTACAAGCCGAACACAGTGTTAAAATTAAGACTGAAAATATGAACACATATACATAATAGTCTCTATATAAAATAAAGTAAAATCTATAAAGGCTCTCACAAGAATTGATCTGAGAGAAATACTCCTAAAAATGCAGAATCTAGCTTGAGAGTAGGTGTACAGCAAAATATATAGTAATGATCTAACAGCAGTGTGTCTAATAGGATACTGAGAAGCAAGAAATAGATGACTGTTTAGTATAATGAGATACCATTACAAAACCAAAGCATTTATTCATGTTCCAAAATTTAAATGGAAATACAATAAAGAAACAGAAAGCACGCACGCAAACTGGGACGTTGCTACTTCCTCGTCACTTATCGTCCAAATCATCTTTACAATTTCATTCCTTTGACGATAATAGTGTTCTCCCTTGGTAGCGCCAGCGGCGAGAAGCTGCCGGGAATAGCGAAATAACTTTGGAGACAGTGCCGAAAACACACATGAGGCAAATGAGAAAATACAAATAAAATAAAATATATATGATGCAAAAAAGGCCATACAGCTTTAAGACAAGGACAGTATATGAGTAACGCGAAAGAAAATGTCCTATACGACCAGAAACAAACAATGGAAAAAGGTGGAAAATCAGAACGAAATGCGAAAAGAAGATGAACGTTGAAAAGAAGCAAACCGTGTTGAAGGTAAAAAAGGGGAAAGGGAGAAATGTTACCGATCGAATCAAGGGCCAGATGAGAAAGGAAGTAGAACAGCGAGAAGAAAATGTCCATGATTCAAGTGATAGTAGAAAGAGAGAGAGAATGTGGGTGGGCGCAGCTTCGCACAAACAAAAAATACAAACTTATACACAAGAAGTGAACTACTGTGAGACGAGTTGTTTCATTGAGAAAAGAAAGGACATTTGAAGGAAAAGGGCGTTTTCTGAAGATATGATATAGTTAACAAGTATTGCAACGTCTAAGGTATTGCTAGGCGTTTTTGAAATAGCTGAAAAATGTACCTTGTGCATACTTTGTACAAGATACATTGCATGGTTCTTATATAGCGAACGCTGATAGTATAAATAAAAATAGAATGTTTCTGCTAGCATGCATATGATCATAGCTTCGCGTTATGTCAGTTGGCCTAAGAATTACAAAATAATAAAACATAAAAACAACGGCAAAACCATTCTAAAAATCTGCCCTTAAGTCTTTTGAAAGAAATAAATCGTTGATAATGCAGTCCTGGAGATATTATGTGAGAAAGCAATTAACTTATGGTGACAACTGAAATGCTGCTTCAATAATGGTTCCAGTGTCTGCCATCATACCATAGATATTCTCGATAAAATCTTACCTAAGGCTAAGGCAACATGAATAACAAAAGCAGTAACAAGAGTAGCAACAGCAACAACCACTACAACGTCAATATCAACAACTACAACAGCAACAAAGTGAACAGCAGTAAAATATATACCAACAAATATAATAACGTCATAAACAACAGCTACAGCAAAGGTATAAATATAGATAAAAATATGATTTCAATACAACCACGCAACCACCCAAAAATATACGTACAAATGAAATTCTCCATAGTAGATATCCTGTCAGACTAGACTGAGAGAATGGTAACTAATATGAAATCTGACTGCCATTGGAAAGCTGCGAGAGAAATTTTGATATTAGCCTCATCTGATCAATAGACATTTACAAGCACTAGAGTAATATTATAAAACAAGAAACTAATGTGCATTGTTGTCGATGCAACCATGATAATAACATTGGTTTCTGATAATAACAATGATTTCTGATAATGATTATAACAATATTAATAAAATCAAAGGTGATAACTTTAATAAAACTAGTCTTTTATGTGGCTGCCAGATTACATGATGTAAATTAGTAATTGAAACAAAGTACGCTTACATTTCAATAGTACTGAAATCCTTTAGTTTCATTTACAAATGTACGGATGTCCACCGGCTAGACTCAATAAAGGTATTCCATAATAGAGATCACATGTAACAAATCCATATCACTAGATCAGACAGTGTAGCTGAGCATCCGCTGTTTCGGACTAGGCAAAAAATATCTCATATCAGGGACAACATTACAAAAGAGTAGCACAGCATAGTTCAGATATATTCATTAATGCTAGTGCCAAATCACCATTAATTTGAAACCCAAATGCTCTACATACTTCATACAATTTATTGCAAATACTTTTGTATTCTTTCATTTCATTCATTAGTTCAACTAGCTGTTCCTTTCCGCAACAAATCTGAAAACTTCACTGCAACATGAATAGAAATGGATTCCTTCTCTAAATTCTCATTTAGATTATCGAGTTGTGCGTTTTCCCCTTTTTTGCTTTCACAAGCTATTGGCCATCGTCACTTAATTTTCGTTCTTTCTCCATTATTACAAGATGATGGTTTGGCGCTTATTATCGAAGAATATTGCGAAATATGTAGTACTCATAATCCAGCTCCTTTCATTTGTTTTATCGCAGATGCTATTATCTCATTAAGAATTCCTTTGCTCCAGTGGCATTAATGCAACGTCTGGAAGCTACTGTTGCTGTGATTTTTATTCATTAGATATTCCAAATCGTTTGGGCAAATACCTACATAACCGCCATACTTTACGTGCGGCAATTGATCATCGTATCGTACAATACTTATGGCAACCTTCCATCACATTATTCAACAAAGACAGGAAGATCATGGATACTTCTCTTTCGTTAATGAATCTCGGCGACATTGCATATCAATAAACAACCCCAAAGAGTAATTATCGCGAACAGTCATATCCACATTGACTACCTACTCATAATGTAGTTGATATGGAAAAATTTGTGGTACAAAAACACTTTCTTATTCTGTATTTTATCCAATATAAGACGGTGCGCTTGCAGAATCGTCATCACGCCATGTGATGAATTGCATTTCGTCCATCTTTACGTTCTGTGTACGAATGCGGCCAATGTCGACTTTGCTTTTCATAATTTTGGATCGAGAAACTAAGTCCTAGTTGAGTACTGGTGTTGATTACATCGACATACATCCTCACCCGAAGGTGCCGGCCTTGTTTCAAAATTGGAACCGTTATTATATTAAACAATATGTCCATTTCTTTTAGAAGTGATTGCATGTAATATGAATGAGTTTTTTTAGCAATTTCAGTTAAGACAAGTAAATTATTTGAGGACTTGATTAGAAAGCAAGATTGTGGAGCAACTATGTAATTTAAAACATTAATCAATTCTGCACAAAACAAACAATTAACTGAGAGTGAGAGATAGAGAGAGAGAGCGATAGAGCGATAGAGAGAGAAAGATAATTAGAGACAGAATAAGAATTACAATCAAAATGAAAGCTAACCCTCTTGAAGAACCTATATTTCAATAATCCATTTATTCAACATTTTGCATGAGGTTTGAAATTCCAAAAAGTATGAGAGCAGAATCAACGGTATAGTGAATATAAATAATATCAATTTATCGACTGCAGATGGTAAACAACTTATTCGCACATAGAGTACACACAGAAACAGTAAACTAGAAAGAGGTTAAATTCATTTTAAAATACAGCAAACCTACATTGATGCGAGTAAATCTAATAAGACCCACTAATATAATAATATAGTAAAAGTGATAAACGAATTATAAAATGCACAGAACTCTAACTAGATTTAAATTTTATTAAGTATACAAAATACAAGAAACATGACAACATGCCAACTAACTGTCAGGATTCAGCTTAATTAAAAAGAAATTACATTAATAAAAACCTGAGCACTAAGTGAGAAACACAACGAAAATCTTGATCCAGATTTTAACAATAGCATGCAATGACATATTACCTAGAGACAAGATAGAGAATCAACGTAGACAAGTACAGGAAAACAAATTGGTAATACTCTAAACATGCTGATTATACCGTACATAGAAAGTAATGCAATTCATCTGGAAACTAACGCAATTGATCTCTACTTTTCGATATACGATTTCTCAGGTCCCAAAAAATTGTTTGTAAAAGAAAAGAAGCTTCTATTGAAATATTTGTATCTGAAAGTAATGAAAATTACAATGCAGTTGGCAAACAGAAATAATTCTCATACGAATATGTCTTTGGAATGATAACATATAATGCTGGTAACTTCATAAGTAAAATACCAGACATTGCACATCCAAGGATTTTAAGAATATGATATACACTACAATCAGGGGGTTATAAACTTCCTCACTTTCCAAAGGCTGGTACAGCAACATACTATTGTGAAGTGAAAGGGCAATCACTCGTCCTTATTATGTTATCAAGAGACATAATCTTCCAAGGTATCAATCGACTTCGCCAAAACATGATGCAAAAATGCCATTTCGAATTTTTTCCTGTATGTACTTGTGTGAAGTAATAATCCTGATTATACGTGTGAATACGGGCCTATCTATCTATCGATCTATCTATCTGTCTATGTATCTATGTATCTATGTATATATCTATCTACCTATCTATCTATCTATCTATCTATCTATCTATCTATCTTCTATCTATCTATCTATCTATCTATCTATCTATCTATCTATCTATCTATCTATCTATCTTTATATATATATATATAATATATATATATATATATTATATATATATATATATATATATATATATATATATATATATATATATATATATAAGTTAATCCAAACAAGAAAACAAAAAAGACAACAACGCAAAAGGTGGAACAATTAAAGTATTATTAGGCGCTCAGGAAAAAAGGGAAGAAGGAGGGTATGACGTTTCGAGCGGAGCTCTTCGTCGGAAACATAAGAGAAAGAAGGTCCCGAGGTGGGAGGACAGCGGGAAAAAAACGCGAGTGGTCTTCACGAGGTTAACATACTGAAAGGCGGAAGTCGTAGACGAGAGGGGACAGGTTTTCAAAGACAGGAGAGCGGAAAAAGAAGGAAGGTAAAAACACAATGAGTGAGATGAAGAGTGTGTGTATGTGAGTGTGTGCGTGTGTGTGTATGTATGTATATGTTAGGCGACGGCTAGTGGCAAGCGGCGGTAGTGGCGGTGTGCAACTTTCTCTATGTATATATATATATAACGGGAAGCTTTATGAAAATAAACAAAAGACGAAGGCAGGCGGAGTACAAACAAACAATTGTATTAGTATGGCACTCAGGAATATAAATAAAACAAGTATTTTACTTTTCGAGCCTACGCTCTTCAACAGAAAGATACACATATATATAAATGCATATATATATATATATATATATATATATGTATATATACATATATAAATATATGTAAAGAGGAAGAGAGATGTAATATATGTAAAGAGGGGAGAAGGAGAACGATGACAAGCGCGTGGGAGGAAATCAGGAACGGGAAGGAAAGAGTTTAAAAGAGAATCAGTGAAAAGTATACGCAAAAAGACTCAAAGATGGTCGAATGTATCTGTGTGGAATCATGTTGTACACACACACACACATGTATCGAGAAATAGACAGAAAGAGAGAAAGATACGTCGATAGATAGATAGAAAAATACATACATATGTTCGTACGCACGTACATACATATGATCGAAAACACTTATAGAAATTGAGTTAAGAGAAAAATTGATGTAAATCCTTGTCAATCATGAATATTAGGCATCAATCAAAAATGTAGGTGTCATAGACAAAAATATTATTTGAAATAGCTGTCAAATCAGAAAACCTTTTGGAATAGACTTCAAGAAAGTTATTAATTGTAAATGTGTTGTCTTACAGATGTATTGTAAATTGATTATGGAGTTTCAGTATGTGTATAAAATCAATTCGGAAATAGGTATCATGCAACGAGATATAGTCACATGATAACATTAGTCGTTTATAGCATGATAATATTAATCACGTTGTAAGCGAACAGAAACCTTTTACCTAGTACTTAAATCACAGTAAATGTTGCAGTAAAATATTTGTGCTGTATTCTGTGGAGTACATGACTTTGCCTACCAGAATATAACTTCTTTAATCCGTTAAATGTTTAAAGAAAAATGTCAAATATAATGATTCAGGCGAATGAGAACTAAAAAATTGATATAGCACCTGGCCAAAACGTTCCATCAAAATGTAATATTGATTAAAATGAAAGATTTTAGATACAATTTAGACATCAATTCTGTATTTCTACAAGGAAAATATCCTTGCTTACTGGAACATGATATTTTTAAATGTCAACCTTTCATTCAAGATAAAAATTTTAAAATATTATACCTCTTCCTATTAGCAATATATTTGCTTTTTCCAAACTACTCCATAAGTAGCAAGTCATTTTTCACTTTTAATCAGCATATCTATTTTTCTCTTTTTCTCAATCTAATTTCCTCTATGTCCCTCTCTCTTCCATATCTCTATCCCTCACTTCTCTCTCTTTTCTTATCGCTCTCTCCTTCTCTCTTCTCTCTCTCTCTCTCTCTCTCTCTCTCAATCTCTCATCCACTGCCGATGTATTTCCACCAATCCAATACGCGAGATTATTCCAATTATTTTATCATGTTATTCATTTCACTTTTTTAGAAGAAAATCTAATTAAACTGATTGATAGATTTTTCCAGGTTTACCGAGTAGTTATTGGTAAGTGTATTTATTTAGGACACCAGAACTTCGAATAATATGGCTCGGTAAAGAATGTAATTAACTTAATGATGATAAAACGGTTATTCTACAAATACAAATTGCATTGCTAGAAGGGTATATAAATACAGTGTGAGGTAACATGATAAACAAGTTATATTACAAATAATGTTTCAGGTTGCATTAAAGAGTACTAACTATTGGATAAATTAACTTCGGCATTTGTATATACTATTTGAATGCTGATATATACCCACACATTGCATATACCCCACACATACTACATATATCTGTATGCGGTAAGATTTGTATGTGGATTTAGCATGTGTGCATATAATATACATAAATATATATGCTATTTGCGTCCGGCTGTCTATCGAATTCGATTATGACCTACTCCTTTATTCACGACTCCTTTTCTGACTGTATATCCCAAGCCTTCATGTGCAGCTTCGGTTACTCTTAAGGTGTTTAAATGTTTGACAACAAAGAATGGCTATTAATCTGCGTTCATGACACTATTCATCCGTCTCATATTAAAACAGAGTATGTTTCTGTTACGCAAGCACGCAGACACATACACACTCATATAGAGGCAAATGCTCAGCCAACACGCACATACATACATAAATTACAAATAATGCTTCAATAATATATGAAACCCATGTACAACTCTGTAATTGTAAAAAATATAGAAACACACAGACAGATATATAAATATATATATATATATATGTATAAAAATGATATATATATATATATAAATATATATATATATATATATATATATATTATATATATATATATATATATAATATATATATATATAATATATATATATATATATATAAGAATGTTTTGCGTAATAAAACAAAAAAACCAAGGTTATGTAGATATTAGGTTTTACAGCTGTTTTTATGATATTTATTAATAATATCGCTTCATCGAAGACGGTGTGGGAGGATAGTTAAATCATAGTTAGTTTAGATGCGTATATATATATATATATGCGCACACACATAAGCATCTCTGAAACAGACACATACACCTATTTGGATAAAGCAAGGCTACAAAAAAACAGGTAAACGTATGCCAACATCAGAACAGGCGCAAGCATCAATACAACTACATTTGGGATAAACTACATGACAAATAGCAAAATGCAACGGAACAGATAGCATAGAAATTGTAAGATATATATATGCAACGTAGATTTTGGGTGTAAACGTTGACTGTAAAATGTGTATAGGGTGTATTACAGTAATTGAAAGTATAACTAATGCATAGAGAGAAGGGTTAAAGAAGAAGGTGAACGTAAAAAAGAATAACTAATAGGTTTGGGAGTCTAATGGTTGTACGAAGGATGAATGTTGAGACACAGACGAGCGTATACAAAGTATTTGATCTTACTCATATCAGTAAAGAGTGAGAGAGGTAGAGAGAGACATAAAAGAGAGAAATATAGAGAGAGCGGGAGAAAGAGATAGAACGTACGTATCTGTATATGTGTTTACGAGATGTACATGTGAGGGTGTAAATGTGTTTATGTATAATTTATACAATGTGCACAGATATATGTCCGTATATTATATGCAATATATTATTTCTTCTTAGCATGTAGATATAATTGTTCATATATTAATTATAGTCATGTGAATAGGTATTATCGTTTTTGTTTATTAATGAGTGCAGTAAGATTTTATGTATATATGATTTTATTGATACACGCACATATGTATCGCTTATGAATACATGTTAAAACTATGTGCTTGTGTATGTCAGCGCATGTGCATATGCCATTATCACTGTCGCCATCGCAACTATCACCATCACAAATATTTCCCGCACTACAGTTATCACTTTCTACCACCCGAATGAAACTACCATAGCGCATTCAATTTTCAGGCGCTGCCTATATCTTGCTCCTGCCGCATTTAGTGTCAACACTTGATATTTAATCTGTTTCACAATCTCATGCTCCATTGATGAACAGACAGACAGGCAATCAGACAGATAGATAGGTAGAGAGACAGGCAGGCAGAGAGAGAAATAGAGAGAGAGAGAGAGTGAGACAGAGACAGATAGACAGACATATAGAATGAGAGATAGATAGATTGATAAATAGATAGATAGCTATATAGATAGACAAGCAGACAAATGGACGGCAGGCGAATGAACAGAGACAGACACACAGTCAAACAGATGGACTGACAGACAAGCAGACATAGGTAATTTAAAGGCGGCGAGCTGGCAGAACGGTTAGCACGCCGGGCGAAATGCTTTGCGGTATTTCGTCTGCCGTTACGTTCTGAGTTCAAATTCCGCCGAGGTCGACTTTGCCTTTCATCCTTTCGGGGTCGATAAATTAAAGTACCAGTTACGCACTGGGGTCGATGTAATCGACTTAATACCTATGTATGTCCTTGTTTGTCCCCTCTATGTTTAGCCCCTTGTGGGTAATAAAGAAATAGGTAATTAGATAGATAGATAGATCGCCATGTTGATTCGTTAGTTACTGCACGCATTTTTTTTCTCTCCTTCTTTCTGTGTTTTTTTTCTCTCTGTGTATCCTTCTGTTGAAGAGTGTAGGCTCGAAACGTTAAAGACTTGTTTTACTTATATTTCCTGAGCGCCATACTAATACAATTGTTTGTTTGTTTTCCACCTGCCTTCGTCTTTTGTCTATTTTCATAAAGCTTCCCGTTAGATAGATAGATAGATAGATAGATAGATAGATAGATAGATAGATAGATAGATAGATAGATAGATAGATATATAGATAGATAGATAGATAGATAGATATATAGATAGATAAATAGATAGATACATGGGATATTACATAATTTGATCTATGAATTATAATAGTGGATGGTAGATGAATAAACAGTTACATAGACAGAAGCTTCGTTCATCAGACAGAGATACGCAGACTGACGCATAATTTGATAGGGCTTGCATCTTTTACTACGTTAGAGATTTTGGATTATTTCATATGTTCATTTACAGAAGTAGATGGGCATATAGTTCATAGACCTACTCTGATAGATGGATAAACATACATAGATACACTAGCAACAGAAAAAGAGAAAGTAAGATTGAAAGAGATATCTGTAAAATGGCTTCTCAGTCTGGTTCAGTCATCCATACGATAACCAAAATATGACTGGTCTCTTTTGTACGTTTCTGTAGCGATTGATTTGTAGATATATGAATAAATAACAAGACCATTAGATACATAGATTGTTGAATTCATAGGCAAATAGACAGGAGACGTAGATAAATGGACAGATGTAGAAACAAAATAACATGGAGTGGATGATGTACATAAATAAATAGCTAGAGTGTCAGACAAAATGACATCCAAATTGATAGCTATGTCGTCAGATAGATGACTATTTTGGCAGTGTGTTAAGTAGCTCTGTAGGTAAGTAAATAATATGTTAAGAGATGAATTCACAGAGTTAGATTGATAGAAAGACGGACATGTAGATATACACAGAAACAGGGGGTTAGATAGATGAATTGACTGTTAGTTTGATAGATAGGTAGATAACTGTGAGATATATGCCGAAAGATGCAGTAAGCACTGCATGTTGAGAGATGTGCATGTATATGCTAGAAGAATTCTTCTCTTTAAAGAAGTCTAAGAATGAATATATACATATATGTGTTGTAGCATGCATGAATGTACTTTTATGTTTCCCACTACTGATACAAGCCCTACCTACAACGTTCAGTATGTATGCCCATGTGTGCGTGTGTGTGTGTGTGTGTTTGTGTGTGTGTGTGTGTGTGTGTGTATGTGTGCTGTGTAGAAGCCTTTACTTATCTGCTGATAGATAGACGTTTGACCATTTATTGACAGTTTCCAACCGAAAAAAAAAACGAAACATCACTGTACTGTGTTAGCATTATCATCATCACCTTCACAATAGATATCATTGCCAATACCAATACTGTACTGGCACACCAACACTGACGACTTATATACTCCATAACACCATAACCACAACCGTGCCCCTCAAATTTAGATTCTACAACAGATATTCGTACTATAATCAGAATCATCAGCATCATGATCATCATCAATTTTCATCATTTCACTGCACCTAACCAGAATCAATCCGCATCATCAACATCTCTCATAGAAATCTAATCCTCATGATCCCCTACCACTACCACCGTTAAAACAATGTCTTTTTCGATCCTACAACATTACTATGCCCCCTATTCCCTCATCTCACTTTCCTCTAATTCCTATATATGTATATATATATACATATACATACGCACAAGTGAGACCTTCTCAACTTTTAACAACGTACTCATATCAAGAAATGCCTTAAAAACAATTTCGATCATATTCCTATCAGGAGAACAGTATCGAGCCAAACATGATTTATTGCCACAATTTAAACGTGATGATAACGGTTTCAACTTAACCGTCCGCAGATAGGTATTGCTACTGTCATGGGCCCTAGCACAACTGAAAAGCATAATTGAACAAACCATAATTGAAAAACCACCAAATAGCAATCTGATGAGCTCTTAGTTACCGACAACTATTAGTCATCATATCACGAAGGCTAACACTCAAAACACACATAAACAAATCCCACTAACACACACAAACACAAACACACACACAGACACATGGGAATATACACACACACACACACACACACATATATATATATATATATATATATATATATATGTGTGTGTGTGTGTGTGCATGTATGAGCTGATTGTTTGTGTATGAGTGCATGTGTTGTTGATGACAGTTTTTTGCAGGTTTTATGAATCAATGTCATATAAACTCTGTTGGTAAATGGGATAATGCCTTCGCACGTCGAACTTAAATGCTGCAAAAATTTGCAATTAGGTTTCCTTACTTAAGATGCTTTATCAGTAGTAATTTTCCGTTGCTAGAGGATTTGTCTACTTCTCTGCATTTCCGTTCTGGATGAAATTACTCAGAAACATATATTAACATATTTGCTGTTATGGTCTGGCAGATAATAAATATAAGATCACTCTTCGTCACTTAGTGAATCTGTTATCGTAATAATAAGATTGCTTCGGATATCATGTCCAAATTCACATCAAACAAATCCCACAATATTATACATACAGGAAATATGAAACATATTAGCATTATGTATAATAAAACTTCAAATTCGAGTCGTAGCACCAGTGTAATAATCTGTGGGGTTGCATGAAGGAACGTGCAAGTTTTCTTCTCGGGAAATGAAAGCTTGCACCGTATTGAATTCATTAAATTACGCTCAGTTTTAAAATTTTTAACAGCACTATGTACTCATCTTAGGAGATATAAATGTTGAGATATAAAAGTTGAGATTTTAAAAAATGCAAATACAATAAATTCTTCCATACACCTATGCTGAAATTAATGGGAAAATTTTAATTGAAATTCATTTAAATGGCAGTTCTACTCGAAAAGCAACCGAGAGAGCAAATTCTCATAATAAATCTCATTCAATGGAATTGAAACCCGTAAGCAGGAAAGATTTATCCATATTCTTATTCCGTTTACAGGCTTTCGACTAAAATGACGGTCTAATACATGCTTTTGATATATATCAATATCAATACCCGTACAATTATCATTCTCCGGTATTTGTTTTTTATATATATAGTACGAATGCACATGGACATGCACACACACACATGTGCATGTGTTTGTCATTGTGTCTTTTCTTATCCCGCCGCACCGCTTGATAACCGGTATTGGGGTGTTCCGTTACCCTAAAATGACTGGTAGAATAAGTATCAGTATTTGCAACAAAGTATTTGGGTCGATTCATTTCACTAAAATACTTGAAGGTGTGTCTCAGCATGTTAATTATAGATCAATATTCAAAAGAGAGAAGGGACAGAGAGAAACAGGATGAGAGGGATGGTGTGAAGAAGAGAGAGTGGGAGAGGAGAGGGAGGGGGACAACGGTGTATGAGGGGAGAGGAGGAGAGAGGAAATAAAAGAGAAAGAGGGAAACGAAGGAAGATCAGGAAGGGATAGTAGTTACGTGATTTACACATACGTATAAAATTACATTTGGTACAGATAAATATAACACCAATACAAGTTAATAAAAACAGTGCATGATACACACACACACACACACACACACACACACACACAAATATATATAGGTTTATGTATTCGTCTTGCATAATTCCTGATTTTAAATCGTGTGTTGATACAGATATTGTTATAATTCTGGATGGTCTATTGTTCATTTATTTACTTATTTAATTACTTACTATATATTCAATCCGAATATACAGTGCATTTGAGAAGTTAGACAAGAAAACTGATCAGCCGGAAATATAACTATACATCTATATATATATATATATATATATAATATATATATATATATATATATACTAGCAGTATCGCCCGGCGTTGCTCAGGTTTGTAAGGGAAATAACTATAAAGCATTTTTAGAGAGTTATAGCCAAAAAACAGCAAAAAAATGGGAAAAAATGATGGTAAATTTTTTTTTGATAGTTAAAAAAGGTGGAGTTGCGTCCCCTACACAGTTTGTGGTTTGTGTTCCTGATTCTCGACCCCATGTCGAATTTATCGATTTTTTTCAGAACTGGGGGAACTTTTCAAAATTTTCGCTGCGTTAGTTTTGAATTATGACATTGGGCTATGTGTGTGTCAAGTTTCATCTGAATCGGTTGAAAGCCGTGATCAGGGTGAGGGTACAAGCAAACAGACACACAGAAACACGCACAGACAAACTGCCGTTTATATAGAGAGAGATATGTATGTATGTATGTATGTATGTATGTATGTATGTATGTATTAATCGATTAAATTTAAATTTAATTGTAATTCGAATTTAAATTATAACCATGAAACGTACGTAATCTTTTTACTTGATATATATTGTTTATTCATTTTTGTACTTTTTGTGACCTAGTTATATGTTTTAAAATATATTTTATTTTTTATTTATGATTTGGTTTACGTCTATCATTGTTTGAATAGCATAATAGCGTTTTTTCTCTAATGTATATATATATATATATATATATAGCAGGGTAGAACAGAGGAGGTGGACGTTTTTAAAATAGCTATTACTCAGCTCCGAGGGGACGAACCTGGGTCGGACAGCTACTATTTTGTCTGCGGTGTTTTAGCACTATTTTTTTGTTTTCAGGTGAAGCAAAGTTTCTGTGGATGATAGAGCATCGTGTGTTTGCCTACGACAATTTCGCGAAGGATAATGAGTCAGTCACATCAGTTCAGCGTGATTTACATCGTCACTTCAACATTCACCGAAATCAGGTTATTCCCGCCCATAACACAATCTTACTTCGGATGAACGCACTTCATTACACGAGGTACAATAATGAATGGGAGACGAGTGGGGGCACCACAAAAGGTACAGACCTCGAGAATTGTTGAAGGCTTCAGAGAAGGTTAGGTACAGAGTCCGAACGACTCTGCTCAGAAGCATTCCAATGACCCTGGCATCGGTAATCTATCAATATGACGTAATATGCATTAAGACCTGCATTGCGACCCATACAAATCGGTCATTAGGCAACAGTTGAAACCATGGCACTGTACACAGTGGCTTAACTTCGTACGTTAGATGGAAGCAATTTTTTAGGTAAATCTCAACCTCATTTTGTTAATGAGTTATGAAGCTCATTTTCATCTCAATGGCATGGTTAATCAATAGAACTATTGTTATTAAGATCTTGAAAATCCGAAAGAATTGCACCAAATACCACTGCACAGCCCAAATGTGATGGTCTGATGTGCAGTTAGACTAACATTCAGTTTAATGCTCGGAAATTTCAGGCACTGTGCTGTCAGCTCAAAAATGCACTGCATTCTAAATATAGAGGACGAGAACATATCGCGATCCCAGAGTTATAGGTAGTGAGTGATTTCATATGTACATTTATAATATGGCAACAAAGTACAGATAACAGTCATGATGAATATTATGTCCTTCAGGGCAACAGGCCAAGAAATCTAATTGACCTAGCGGTTAATTTTTTTTATCAGCTGCCTGAACTACTGTTATCATCTCTGGTCATCACAAAGCACCAAAATAACAGCAGCGCTGAAAGTGGTCCAACGTCAGGGTACTGAAATGATTGTAACAATGCAGCAGAGGAACTACTTATTTCCTGGAGAGAAGACGTGACACATGTGATTTGAACTACATGTACGAAATTATGGAAGGATTAGTATTTCATTTTGGCATCAAGTGTTATGAAAACGGCGAAACAGGACGCCATTGCATCGTACGAAAGATACTGTCTACCCCATGTACAGTCAGGACCATGTAGGTTAGCGTTAAAATGTTAGCCTTAAAAGGGTCATAACTCTTCATTGCGCATCAAAAATGTGAAGAAATCTAAACAATGTGAACGCGGATGCTCTCAAAAAGGAACTGAACATTCTCCCATCCACGTTATCGGATGAATCAACTGCTGGTATCATGCATAGGTGAGGTCAGTAGTGTCAAACTCTGTCATCAAACAATTGAACCAATAACCAAGGGGAAAACAACATGCAGCAGTGGTGATACGAAATCACACCTCCCTGCAAAAAAATCTACCAGAAAAGAACGATATCTAAAAATACAAAATCACAGCGGTGCTCCAGCATTATCGCTGTCGGCTGGCTGAAACAAATGGCAGGATAAAACAAGACAGAAATTGTATATATGTGTACCTATATATATATATATATATATATATATATATATATATATATATATATATATATATATATATATATATATATATATATATATATATATAATATATATATATATATATAATATATATACATACACACACACACACACACACACATATATATATATATATACATACGCATATATACATATACCTACATATATGTAAGTATTTATGTATATATATATATATATGTACATACATTGGCATATATATTTATTCATACATATATAATTATTTAGAATGTTATACATAAATATATGTACTTACATACATACCCAACATGACTAGTTGAATTTATATAGAATGGGGGTTGATGTATGGGGAAGCTGTTGGAAACATTGATAAGTATGAATGAAGAAAAGGCGAGATGGAAAATGCGTTTGTGCATGAATTCAAGAGCGTAGGCGTGGGCACCTTGGACTATATTACATAAGCTGCTGCTTCAAGTAGTGCCTTGGATAATATATTCAGAATGTTTCTCTAAAATCTGATCGCGCCTGCAGACACAATGTTGTCGGAGAATTAGAGAGTAGGCGATGATGTGTTATATTTTCAGTCATGTCCTAATATACAAGGATAGAACAGGATTGTACGATAAAAGACGTACAAGATCGAAGTAAATTGATAAGCTGAATTTTTCATACATGAAATAATTTTGTGGTATAATAATACATTAATGTTTCCAGCGTACTTTTTATGGTGAAGGGTAGTAGCTTCATACAAAAAACATACCTTATCTATTCGTCGAATAATGTTACATTCTAATCGATACACACACACACGCACACACACACGAACACACACGTGCGTACACACACTTCTTTCAAATGAATTTTAGGCACCACTGCCGGTGTGATTCTTTCAAATAGTCATTTTTCTGTCCCAGGTAAGATCGTATCTAATCTCTTAATGGTCATGCAAAAAATTCTTTAAAATCTACACGCATTAGGCTGTTAATACCTTTCTTAAACACTTTATATATCCCCGGGGGAAAATAATCTTACTTTATATGACAAAGAAAAAGAAATAGTAACCATAGTAAACGCTGTGCAGTAAATAGTTTGTATGCACTATCCAGTAATGTAGACGAAAGTATTTTATGAGGAAATATTTGATAATGTACGGGCTAAATGACTGGTCCAGTGTAGCACGAGTTAGAGCTCAGACAATTATAAAACTACATACATACATACACACATACGTATAGAGACAGGGGCAGAGACGAATTTAGCTGATAATAGTTTTTGAATGTAGGACGGCGTAGGATGAATGTCAAGTAAAATATATTTTAGCATACTGTTGGAGAGTGAATATTATCATGACAACAAAATGTGAATCCTTTTTCTAAGGTAAGAGTATAATACATATTGAAAATGGCCATTTTGTTTCATTAACGCAACTTATAGAACATGGAGTTTTCTTTTGGTTGATAAAGCTTTCTTAAAACGTATCTAAGGTTTAATATTCTTTTTTTCTAGACAGCTGATAAGAACACTACAAATATAATAACTCGAAATGATGTAATAGAAAACACTTTTTTCCAGTGAGAATCAATGAATGTCAATCCTCTGAATGTTTTGACACTTGAATTAAAATTTATCAAAACTGAGTATACGGGTAGGTTCGTGCCAAAATGAGAGTATGCTCATTTTTTAATATAATTCACAAACTATAAGTCGTTATATAGATATATATATATATATATATATGTGTGTGTGTGTGTGGTGTGTGTATGTATATATATATATATATATATACATATATATATATATATATATATTGTATATATATATATATATGTATATATATATATATATATGTATATATATATATATAGATATATTATATATATATATATAATATATATATATATTACTCAATTAAAAGTAGATTGCTAATTTTTATATAATTCACAAACTATAAGTCGTTATATATATATATATGTGTGTGTGAATATATATATATATTATATATATATATATATATATATATGTATATATATATATATATATATGTATATATATATATGTATATATATAGTATATATATATGTATATATATATATGTATATAATATATATATATATATATATATATACATATATATATATATATATATATATATATATATTATATATATATATATATACTCAATTAAAAGCAGATTACTGCCTATACGACAGCAGATGTTTAATGAGAATGCATCGCAGCAATTTAGTAGTACCTTGAATAATAGTAACGCTAAGCACAATTAGATAATAACGACGTCATTCCCATGAGACCATGTCTAGGATAGTATTAGCACTGTCCCTAAAAAAAATGCATTTCTCAGTGATTTAAATACCAGCTTACTACGCATTATCAGAGCACATTCAATTTGATTGTATGACTTCTTGTAATGAATCTTCCACATGTTGTTAACTATACTGGAAGACCTTGCGGTATAAATGTAGTTCTGCGCAGAAAGTGTTTGTGATTTTGTAGTTAGAATATGACAGAAGAGCAAATTCTGAGTGCAGAAAATTTTCCGGCTTGCTAAAGGAAATTTATGATAGTTTGAATTCAATCAGGTGTATATAAATCAAGATGTCAGGAGTAAACTCGTACATGAGGTCAAGTGGAAGATGTGTCACGTTCAGCGTTAAAATTCCATTGGTTGAAGGATTTGGGTTGAAGGAGTAATGAAGGTCGCATAAAAGGCGAAGTATTGCTACTGTAGGGGATTTCCTATAATGCTTTTGGATGATATCAGCTCGATTTCTAATTGAGCGTAGGCAAGATGGGAGCTGAATGATACAGTTAAATGAAAGACAATTTTTCAGAAATCTTCAACTTACGCATTTTTTTTTTTGGGGGGGGGTAAATAAAATATTGCACCAATAAAAATTTCATTACTGTAAATAATTTGTCAGAAAATCCTCATATTATTACATCCGGATGTATTGTATGATGATAGACACGTATGTCATTCACATACACACATGCATATCCATATATACGCACGCACACACACACACACCTTCACACACATACATATGTATGTCGCTTTTGTGACCACTATTAAGTTTGCCTTTAGTTTCTAATTGCTAATATGCCACCTTCTTTATTTATTTTTTACACTTCTACCGTTTGAAAATCAACATATGTTTTCAACAGCTTTTCTTATAGGATTAAAAAAGGAAGTTGAGTTAATCCCTAGGCGTTAACATCCGCTGAGGAGAATTGAAGAGATCTAGACCAAAATTCGAAATCGCGATATGGCTATATATGCTTGGGCTTTACCTCCCTTTGTCAGTCATTAGGTATAGCGCTTTAGTGGCTTTGGAATTAATGTAACTTTTATTGTAGCATAAGCGGTGCTAGTCAGCACCCTCCGTCACTTTTGCGATCTCTATTAATTTCAGGCTTTAATTGCTAATAAGCCTTTTTAATATTTTTGCATTGCTCAGAAGTTTGAAGAATGTTAAAAGTAAGAAATATATATATTCTGATAGAAAATATATATTCAGAAAAATTCTATCACATGAAGTTAAAATAACTTCATGTTAAAATAACTTCACAATGTGAAGTTAAAATAACTTCACATGAAGTTAAAATAAACAGTTATTAAAACAAATCCTGAAATCAATCACAGTTTTATTTTGTAGAACTTCTAAATATACAATGTTTTCTATAATTGGGATGCGCCTAAAATGAGCTCTAGGACCTCCAACTCACGAATATTCTCTCCATGAGAGAAGCAAAGAGAAGCAAGATTAAGTCCAACAATCTTGAGAGATTGTCCTTGAGATTTGTTTATCGTCATAGCAAAACTCAGTTTCAGTGGGTATTGGAATCGTTTAAATTGAAAAGGGAGATCAGGTGGGATAAACAGGATCCGTGGAATGAAGACATCTTCTCCATTATATTTCCCAGTAATAATTGCTGCTCCTAGGACTTGATGTTACACAGATTTCACCACCAGTCTGGTGCCATTGCAAAGACGAAGTGGATATAGATTTCTAAGCAGCATGTTTGGGGCTCCTATTTCAGTGTTAATTTGTGTGTTGGTATCCCGGATGTCTGTTGTGTGTTCAGGAATACAGTTTACAAAATTACAGCTTCGTCCCAATAAATGACAGTGTCGATGGATTTGAAAGACTGTTCTGGTCCTGGCAACAGCTGCAAGCGATTCTAATTGATTCTGTCGGCAGCATCATTACGTAGAACTAAGATGGTTCGCTCGCTTAGCCATAGACTGTTGCTAAAGTTTTGTGCAATGTTTGGAAACACCTGCTTTTTGAGATCATTTACAGATGGTACTCTCTCACCACAGTGTAGCTTGTGTTGCTGTTACAATTCTCCATATAAATGATAACAAATTGTGTTTTAAATGAAATTAAAATCCTGGTTCAGTGACATATCGATTGCGTTCGTACGGTTTTAATGCTTTTGCTAACAACATATTCTCTGTTCTAATTAAATATTGAAAAAAGAGATAAAATGCCACTGTCGCTTTTGCAAGAAAAATTAAGTTATCTTGGCTCGTGAAGGGTGCATGGTATTGCCTGTAAGCCTTTCCAAAGACAAGTATGTACATGTACAACTTTAGACCGGTGTGGGTGTGGGGATATGTCTTCGTAACAAAGAGAAAAGATGTGAAGCTTGATCATGTGGAATCATATTTCGTGAATTTCTATGAAAAAATGTTAATTCTTTAATCTCTTTGGAAGGCGACATTTTCTTTGATGTGAGAGCAGATAGTCAGAGGGGAAAGTAAAAGATGTATGTAAGTGTATATGAAATGGAAGTCTGCGTGCGTGTGAGAGATAGAGAGAGAGAGTGAGCGGGGGAGTGAGTGAGTGAGTGAGTGAAGGTGGGTGCTGTCATGTATATTTCTGCATGTATGTGTAAATGGCACTCTCTCTCTCTCTCCCTGTCTTTCGCACATACTCATCTTTCAGATGCACGTACATGCGTATTTCTTTTTTGTATGTGCTCTGTGTGTGTGAGAGAGAGAGTGAGAGAGAGAGGAAGAGAGAGAGTGAAGGTGTGTGTTGTCAAGCATATATGAGTGGCACTCTCTCGCTCATTCACTGTCTTTCATATAAACGTACATACATCACTACATATGCATAAATCTTTTTCGTATATGTGTATGAGAGAGGGAGGGAGAGAGAGAGTGAGTGAAGATGGGTGTTGTCATCTATGTATTGTTTTGCATGCATGTGTAAGTGGCACTCACTCTAACTCGCACACACGCACACACTACCTTTCATATACAGGTACATATATAGATACATATACACACAGCTTTTGTGTGTATGTGTGACAGAGGGAGAGAGAGTGTGTCACTTACACATTATAACACACCTTTACTCACTCAAATTCTCCCTCTCTCTCTCGCTCTCTCTCTCACACACACACACACACACACAGACACGTCCATCTTTCTCTTTCTCCTTTCATTCGCTTTCTGCTATCGACGTAACGAAATACTACCATGGAGGGCGTGTAATAGGAGGGTTAAGGTGGATGGTCATGAGAGGTTGAGGGGTGGTTGGAAGGGTAGGGGAGAGGTTCCTCAAACCCTTCCACTTTAACCGGTGGTATAACTGAGAAAGGTATAGGGAAGTGTATAGAAAGGTGCCGCAGCCACCCGTCTAGGAGGGAAGGTGTCGTCCCCTCCTTTACCGAGTTGTATGTAATGTTAGTTATTAGTATACAATATTTTTTAATATCTCTATCCAAGTATGGTTGTTCACATTTGATTTAAAATAGAAATATTCAGTGATAATCAGTCGAGTTGCTCGAAGAATTTTAAAATAGGGAATGTAAGTTATCAGCATATATTAATTTTTAATCCATATCCAAGAATAAATACTCACATCAGATTTAAATGTGAAATATCAAGTGTTAACAAGGCGAGTTGTTTCAAAAATACCCAAAAATATGTATTGGAATTTTATCAAGATATAACATTTTGTAATTCCTATGCAAGTAGAAATAGTCTTATCGAATTTAGATCTGAAATATCGAGTGTACACTAGCTAATATTATTAGGTCCATCCCACGAACAATTATTTGAAACAACTCATGTCGACATATCTAACTAATGTCACGGGAATATTGAAATTTAAAATTTATTAAAATGAAAGATATCCTACAGTGTATATTAACTAAAGAACCTAATGAATAAATAACTTATATCAATGTAATAAGAGTTTTTATCGGTCGGGCGTCCGTATGAAATGCTTTCGTTATTTAGAAACCTTCCGACTTTTTTCTTATAAAAATTACGTTGTCTAACATCGAATTTTAAGTTTTACATTATAGTAATTCCAGTTCTTCACGGAGAAACCCTGCAACTGAAGGGGTGACAGGTGCGTAGCGCCGGCCTTGCTGTAAACACGTTTATGGTTTAGGGATAGAGTTAAGGTTAGTTTTTAGTGGGCATGTTGTTATTGTAGATATGTCCCAAATTTTGGTCCCGTCACAATTATGTTTATTTGGAAGCAAGAATTGCTTGTAAGTGTTGGAGTCAATGCGCGCGCGACAGGATCGTACACAGAAGTTTTGATGAGAAAAGTACTTTTACATACCTTGCTGCCAATTCATTGGATTAATCCCAACGTTTTTGATAACAACATATTCTCTCTTCCAATAAATATTGAAAAAGAGAGAACATGTCACCCTCTCTTCTGCACGAGAAATTGATTTTGGCGCTAAGAACTCAACCACTTGTTTCATTATCGCAATTAAAAAGTGTTTATCTTTACTTTTAAAATAAAAGAGGTAGGGTCGTAGACGTATGACGGAGAATAATTCAGTATCGTGTTTGCTTTTCAAATTCAATTTAAGGCGTTATATTTGAAGTGATTTAGAGAAAATCTTACTTACTTAATTGTTGATGTGTACCCTTTAATGATTTTTTTATTAATTTCTTTCGAAATATAATTTTAGATAGTAGAAATCCTTAAATTCAAGCTTGAAAAAGCAAAAATGTGTTTACTTTTGTGCATGAATTAAAACTTGGACACAATGCTTCCAAAACAGCCGCCAATATCAGCAAAGCATGGGGTGAAGGTTCCACTAGAGGTCGGACGGTGCAACGGTGGTTTGAGAGATTCCGTAGTGGACATGGGAACCATGTTGATCAAGACGGTAGAGGATGCCCATCCACCCTTGATGATCAGCATTTGAAAACAATACAGCTTTCTAAACCTAACATTACATATGCTCATTACATAGGAAATTTACTTTTAGCAACCGGTAGAAATGTATCTTCACTTGAGCAAAATGCACTGTTAATCGGTGTGGTTCAATTATTTTTTATGACAATGCTCAACCGCACGTTTCCGGGAGGAAACTACAAAAGCTCACAGAATCAGGATAGGAGACTTGAAGAAATCCTCCATATTCTTCTGTTCTTTTACCTTTAAGAGCGGTCTGGTTCATTATTATTATGCTCGTTTGTATGAGCAGTCGTGTTTATTTCAGATATTCTTATTTAAAAAATCATCTGTGCCTAATCGTTGAGGGGATATTGGTGTTATTTTGGCGGAGGTGCGCGCTCTCTGATTGCTCCTGCTTTAATTTAAAATAGGCAATTCAATCTATTTTAAATTTCCTTACTCGCAGAATTTAAAACTTATGTATTTATTTATTTTATTTTATTAATCTGTTTGATAACATTTATGTATGAACGGAAATAACACTTCACCAAATTCTATTTAAAGAAACATGTTTGCTTGTTTGTTCTTTATATATTTTGTGTATTAATTACATTGCCTCATCCGCTAGACATCAATTTATTACAGCTTCATTTTATCGTATCTGTCAAGTTAGCTACATATATATTTGTTTCCATCTCTTTGCGACTATTTGAAAAGAAATCATCGTCTATATTTATGAGCTGTATATGTACACATACATAAAACATCACCCAAACACCTTTCATGTTTAGTTCTTAAGGAAGTTTAACTATTTCTATACAAGCTGCAATGGAAATTTCTAGTAATTGAATTTAAGCTAAACTTAAGTATAGTTTATGTAACACTAACAAGGTTTGACTGCATAAATTATTGATGAAGAACAGACAATCCACCAAACACGGGGAAAAAAAGGAAATTAATTTATATTTTACACCTAAATTAAATTATCGACTGCATCAAATATATGTGGGATATCTAAGCTTATATGCACACACACAAACACACACACACACACACACACACACACACACACACACACACACACACATGCATGCTTTTACACTTATATGAAACCTGAGTATTTGGTTAAGGGGTTAATGCTTGATTCATGTATTTAGTTTACATGTTATATCAAAAACCTCATTAGTAGTTCATAATATATTTTCGAATTAATTTTTAACTGTACAAATTTGAAAACATGGTATCGAAAAGAATTATAAGATTATATTACTTTGCCTTCAATTCAATCGTCATCAACAGTCAATCTCATTATGTATTTGAGTATTCCTATGTTTCTTAGTATCATATACATATCGATTACTATTTTCAATATCGGTATTTTCATTGTCGAAATTCACAAGTACCAGTTTTATATACATGTGTATCATTTACTAATCATACTTTGTGCTTGTTAATTTTACTCCCAATAGAATGTTTCTTTTGAGAAGATTCTCACAGAGACAATATACTTATTTCCTTGGTAACAATTCTCTGTTAAGTACTACGTTCGTTTTTAGTAAAATTAGGGAGCGCGAAATTCGAACGACTAGATTATGTGTGTGTGTGTGCGTGTGTGTGTGTGTGTGTGTGTGTATGTCTGTGTGTGTCTGTGTATGTGCTTGCGCGTGTTTGTGAGTGAGTGAGAGAGAGATGAGATATTACGAATATGTGTACTTTGAAATGTAATATCCGTTAAAAATTTATGATAATAGTGTAATTATATTTCCGCATTAAAAAGTAAACTGTATAGATATTTATCTTCAAAAAATGTAGCTTCCAAAATACTGGTTTTCGTCTTGTATAACATTCAAAGCAGAAAGGAATTGTTGTAGTTTGAAAAAAGGAAGGCTAAATGGTTAAGAACTTTGTAATGTTTACAAACGCATGCACAACTAAGAATGGCGGGTATAAACATTTGTTTTTTTATATTTCAGTGTGGGATAACTTGTTCAATATCTAAACAGCATAACTAACTTATTATTTTAGATGATTATTTCAAGTTAGCTAAATGCACGTTCATGTACATTTTTTTACTAAGGTATGAAATAATTACATACAAGATTATTTCCAAAAGACGATGCAGTGTAACACCTACCAATTTTATATATAGTATAAATACTTGAATCCTTCTGTGAACAGAAGTTAGGTATACTCTCAATGAAGTATGTTAAATGATATGATGAAGTGGAAACTAGTGAGAGTGATTCTATTTTTCTACACGTAGGAAGATAAACTCTTACACGTGAACCACTAAAGATGTTTTTCATGCCTAAGCCAAAAGTGTACGTTTATGAAAATGATACATTAGATTACATTTCAAAACAACTCTGCAGTGCGTCATTAATAAATCAATGAACCACACATCTGATCCTGTAGTGTTAAGTAAACAAGATAGAGAAGTTTCACTGTGTTCTATTTTATATAGCGAATAAATTCCTGAAAGCTGCACTACATTTTTTTGAGCGTTTGGTGTGTGTGTGTGTGTGTGTTTACGTGTTCAGGCGATGGATATCTTCACAGAGATGAAAGCCTAAACAGACTGGGAAATAATGAGATCGATCCCAAATTTTAAGATCAGGGAGATATAAAAAAAATTGTGTTTAAAACATTTTTCTATTTACTTCTTAAAGGAAAAAAAATCAAACAAAATTGATGAATGCGTATGTTTAACTACGTATGTTGATAGATATGTAAGTAAATGTATATAATTGCATGCATTCTGTTCTATATATTTATATGTAGAACATATAGATCTATCTATCTACCTATCTATCGGTTAATAAATAAATATATATATTATATAATATATATATTATATATATAATATATATAATATCAGTGACACACACTAAATGTTTTCTTGATGTTAAACACTTTTAAGATGTGGTACTTCGACGAGAGTCCTTCTGAAAATGTACAGTCTTAAAAATATAAACACAATATATTTCAAAACCAGGCGAAACAAATACCCCGAGAGTTGAAGGAAAATAATGGATAAACTGATTTCCCAGTAATTTCTACTCGATTCACCCTCGATACAAATTCGAATCATTGAGCTGAAATATACACAGGTAGTGTCAGATCTCTGTTTATGTGAATCAGAGCCATATAAGTAAAAAAAAATCAAATTGTAAAGAACAGTCATATATATATATTATATATATATATATATATATATATATATATATATATATATATATATATATATATATATATATATATATATGAGGGACTCTCCCGATATATATATATATATATATATATATGATGGACTCTCCCGTTCTTAGACGATGTATGAGCGTTCGCCAATTTCTTAGTGAACAATCACATAGATGATTTATTTGTGTTGACATAAGCTCGCTCCCTCCATCAGATCGGCATTACCTGTACAGGTGCAACAAGTGGCACGTTTCAGATGTCGAAATAAGAACACAACTCCGGTCTTGGAATCGAAGCCACGATCTCGCAATTGTGAGTGCAACACCTTAACCACTATACCAAATATATCTTCGGCATTTTAGCGTTTGTCAGATAACTTATTTGGCTTCCCGACTGATGTATCCCCTCTGCGTATGTTTATGTCTCTGATGGCATAGTCAGTGGCAACGATCAGTGGCGAAGGCTCTTCATTTTCTTTCTAACCATTTCTCTTGTTTCCTCTGTTGTTCAGCTTCAAAATGTGTACATTGGATAATGCCAGCCGGGGCTGTCTGACTTTCAATCTCTCAGGCGTTGAGATCGATTCCGGACAATTTTAAGCTTTGTTCCAGCTAGTCATTGCATCGACAGAGGGGATGGCCACGGAGAGTTCTTCCGGTGGAAAGTTCATCGTAAAAAAATTGACGTTCATCATATAAAATTTTAAGTAACATAGGAACTTATATCTGTTAAAAAGAGATATCAATGTTATTTTCCTGTTTGCGTTGGGAGGAGTGGAAAGTGATAGAAATATAGGAAAGATTTGGACTTATATTTGGATGGAGGTGTGTGTGGTGGTGTTGGATTTATTTTGCCATTCATTCAGCGGATGTTAAGGATGTGTAGTACATTATTTTGTTTGATTTCACTTGAAGCATGACTAACTTCAATAAATTCTGATCTCAGTAGGTCATCAGGTACTACTGCTATATTTAACAGTGGGGTTTGTTGACTAAATTGATAAATGCGACATTACGATGGTGACATTTTCAATTGTTTCTGTTCGTATAGTGTATAGCATCTTGAATATTGATTGGTTTGTTTATTTGTTTGGTTTCCTCTGCTGTCGTATACTATGTTATTTCCTTTTAAAATAATTTTTCAAACTCCAGCTATGTGTTATTTCCTTTTAAAATAATTTTTCAAACTCCAGGTATGAAGTTTTTTTAATCTTTACCTCAGAGTGGCTATTTACCACGTTTACCTGGATGTGACTATTTCCAGGGTTTCTTCTAGGTATAGGTTGCATATCTGTGATATTCCGTTATATGGCGCAGCATTTTTTATAATGGACCAGTGGGTCGTATCTTCCACTCCATATTGTTTGTGTCTCAGGAAGAGTTTCGATAAAGGATTGGAGTGTCTTTTATTTATATACGAAAATGCTGGGAGATGATTTCGTAGACGACAAACACCTCCATCCCCATATTACTACCATTCTTTCCTCCATGTCCGCCACCTTCCCCTTTTCCACACCAGATACACAAAGAAATATCCACATAACTTGCTTGATCTTCATACTGGTAAAAAAAAAAAGGACAAACATCCTTCTGTGGTACGTCCACTGATGTTATATCGCCCGAAGAAAGGAATAAAAAATGATGATGAACTGGATGTCCACGGATACTACAGACTACATTGTAATCATCCAAGAAATGCGGACTAGGATCTTAAGAGTTATGAGATTTGTCGTACCCCGCGAAGCGATCAATTAAATGTTTATAAATTCCATCAAAGAATTATTTATGCTTCATTATATGCGCAAATCTTGATCCGACCCCGACAAACTGGTTCGCTAGTCAGCTTCATTAGACGGTGACCGGCATAATAGACTAGGAGCTTTATTTCCCTGAAACAAAGTTAAACTATATGTGCGCGCGTGTGTGTGCGTGGTGTGTGTGTGTATGTGTGTGTGCGTGGTGTGTGTGTGAATGTGTGTGTGTGTGTTTGGCTGTGTGTGTACGTATGTCACAGTGTGTTTGTGTACGTGTGTGTGTGTGTGTGTGTGTGTGTGCGTGGACTTATTCTTTGTAAGCCCCGGGACTTATTCTTTGTAAGCCCAGTACTTATTCTATCGGTCTCTTTTGCCGAACCGCTAAGTGACGGGGACGTAAACACACCAGCATCGGTTGTCAAGCATGCTAGGGACACACACACACACACACCACACACACACACACACACCACACATAATATATATATATATATATATATATTACGACAGGCTTCTTTCAGTTTCCGTCTACCAAATCCACTCACAAGGCATTGGTCGGCCCGGGACTGAACCTGTAACCATGCGGTTGGTTAGCAAGCTACTTACCACACAGCCACTATTTCATATAACTTATATATATATAAAGGTGTGTTTCTGTGTGAGTGATTGTGAGTGTGGGTGTGTGTGTGTGCGCGTATTGGAAGTAAATATGTATAGATTTATTGACAGATTTACTTCTGAGAATAAATAAAATAAACCTGTATTCATTATAATTGGATTGCTTACTCTAATAGAATATTTCTTGCACAATTTTTTGCTTTCCCCCAGATTTGATTATAGTTACTACTGTATGTATGTATATATATATATATATATATAGATATATGTATATATATATATATATATATATATATATATATATATATATAATACATACATACATATATATATATAACAATATATATATATATATAAGTTTAACAATTAAGGATAATCTCTTAATAAGGGATCTTAACAAGAAATTATCGGGTAGTTAGCGTGAAAACCTCATAAAAGAAAAGAATTCGAAAATAATTTTTTTCTTTTGAACAAATTATTAATATATCTATATTGTATAGAGGGCATTATTACACATAAATGCCTCACACTAAGAGGGACAAAGTCATACTACCAAAATTATACTAATCATACCTAAATGCAGTTTTTCAAAGCAAGACATTTAAAAAATGAATTTAGTTCTGTATCACCGTGATTTCACATTCAACTTAGTCTTATGATCATCAGCAGAACTGATTCTGAACACATCATAAATGAACAACCAACCTTACGTAGCGAAGACGAACAGACAACTGCCCACTCCGGCCAAGCACATGGAATGTTTATAAATCATATATCCGGTAAATGGCGGGCTTTTTACGAACTGCATGTCGGGTAATGAAAAGTATTCGGAATAAGTTTAACAATTAAGGATAATCTCTTAAAAGGATCTTAACAAGAAATTATCGGGTAGTTAGCGTGAAAACCTCATAAAAGAAAAGAATTCGAAAATAATTTTTTTCTTTTGAACAAATTAATTATATCTATATTATCGGCTAACTACCCGATAATTTCTTGTTAAGATCCCTTATTAAGAGATTATCCTTAATTGTTAAACTTATTCCGAAATACTTTTCATTACCCGACATGCAGTTCGTAAAAAGCCCGCCATTTACCGGATATATGATTTATAAACATTCCATGTGCTTGGCCGGAGTGGCCAGTTGTCTGTTCGTCTTCGCTACGTAAGGTTGGTTGTTTATTTATGATGTGTTCAGAATCAGTTCTGCTGATGATCATAAGACGTAAGTTGAATGTGAAATCACGGTGATACAGAACTAAATTCATTTTTTAAATGTCTTGCTTTGAAAAACTGCATTTAGGTATGATTAGTATAATTTTGGTAATAATGACTTTGTCCCTCTTAGTGTGAGGCATTTATGTGTAATAATGCCCTCTCTCTCTCTCTCTCTATATATATATATATATACATATACACACACACACATATATATATATATATATATATACATACATACATATTTATGGTAATGATTATTTGTGTGTCTAGAATCTAGACTCTGTTTATCTAGACTCTAGATAGACAGATATACAGATAGACAGATACAGAAAGAGAGAGCGAGAGCGAGAAGAGAGAAACAGTTGAATGAATGAATGGATGGATGAATGGATGGATGGATGTATGGATGGGTAGATGGATGGATGGATGGATGGATGGGGGGATGGAATAATGGATGTTTATTTCTACAAAAGAGTTGAAATGAACATCTCAGAATTTGGAGGGTAAACATTTTATTAACGATTTTGCTTTCGATCAATATATATTGCTGGAAACAGGCAACGCGCAATACATGTGTATGTGTGTGTTCACCTGTGTACGTACAAACAGCCACCTCCCTTATATATATATATATATATATATTTATATACATATATATATATATAAGTATGCATGTATGTATGTATGTATGTGTGTAGGTATGTATGTATGTATGTATTCATGCATGCATATATATATGCATGTATGTATGTATATATGTACATGAATTTGGAGGGCGGATACCGTGGTGGTTCTCAGTTATGTTCCAGATTAACTCTTATCGCATCGATTACTTTTTAACTTTTATGACTACTATGTGGTGTCACCCACGCTGTGAATTCCTTCAAAGCGTAATTCTTTGTTCGCTTCTCTGGATAGTAGTATAATCTAATGTGTATCGTAACACTCTGTTGGTGACGACGACGGTTCCAGTTGATCCGACCAACGGAACAATCTGCTCGTGAAATTAACAAGCAAATAGCTGAGTACTCCACAGATAGTTGTACCCTTAACGTAGTTTTTGGGGAGATTCAGCGTGACACATAGTGTGGCAAGACTGGACCCACGCAATACAGGTACAACAGAAACAGGAATAAAGAGAGGGAGAAAGTTGTGGTGAAAGAGTACAGCAGTGTTCAACAAAACCCCGTACCGGAGGTTCTCGTAGTTTTAGGTGTTTTCGCTCAATAAATTCTCAAAACGCCCGGTCTAGGAATCGAAACCGCGATCCTACGACCGCAACTCTGCTGCCCTAACCACTGGTCCATTGAGCCTTCACTTAAAGTGTATATCAACAATGATTATACTGATATAGAATATGGCGGATCCAAACCCAAATCATCTAACTCCATTCAGTTCAAGTCGAAAGTAGCTAATGGACATATCCTGAACGAAACTGCCCGGTTGTATATGCAACAGACCATACTCTGTGCAGCGAGAACACGTGTAGGTCATATTAGCCATAAGGATATGCTGTATGAAATGTATAATAAAAGAAAGAAAGAAATTTTGAGGATGAACAAATCTCCATATTTAATATCGTTATCATTATTTCTTATACACACACCACCACACAACACCTTTATATATATATAATATATATATATTTATATACATATATATATATATATAAGTATGCATGTATGTATGTATGTATGTGTGTAGGTATGTATGTATGTATGTATTCATGCATGCATATATATATGCATGTATGTATGTATATATGTACATGAATTTGGAGGGCGGATACCGTGGTGGTTCTCAGTTATGTTCCAGATTAACTCTTATCGCATCGATTACTTTTTAACTTTTATGACTACTATGTGGTGTCACCCACGCTGTGAATTCCTTCAAAGCGTAATTCTTTGTTCGCTTCTCTGGATAGTAGTATAATCTAATGTGTATCGTAACACTCTGTTGGTGACGACGACGGTTCCAGTTGATCCGACCAACGGAACAATCTGCTCGTGAAATTAACAAGCAAATAGCTGAGTACTCCACAGATAGTTGTACCCTTAACGTAGTTTTTGGGAGAGATTCAGCGTGACACATAGTGTGGCAAGACTGGACCCACGCAATACAGGTACAACAGAAACAGGAATAAAGAGAGGGAGAAAGTTGTGGTGAAAGAGTACAGCAGTGTTCAACAAAACCCCGTACCGGAGGTTCTCGTAGTTTTAGGTGTTTTCGCTCAATAAATTCTCAAAACGCCGGTCTAGGAATCGAAACCGCGATCCTACGACCGCAACTCTGCTGCCCTAACCACTGGTCCATTGAGCCTTCACTTAAAGTGTATATCAACAATGATTTACTGATATAGAATATGGCGGATCCAAACCCAAATCATCTAACTCCATTCAGTTCAAGTCGAAAGTAGCTAATGGACATATCCTGAACGAACTGCCCGGTTGTATATGCAACAGACCATACTCTGTGCAGCGAGAACACGTGTAGGTCATATTAGCCATAAGGATATGCTGTATGAAATTGTATATAAAAAAGAAAGAAATTTTGAGGATGAACAAATCTCCATATTTAATATCGTTATCATTATTTCTTATACACACACACACACACACACCTTATATATATATATATATATATTATATATATATACATATATATATATATATATATATATATATATATATATTATATATATATATATATATATGGTGTGGGTGTGTGTGTGTGTATGTGTGCGCGTGTGTGTATGTAGGGTGCGATAAAATGGGGAACGAAATTGATTATTGACTTGCACTATATACATTGCGTTACGAAACCTTTTGTCGTATGAGGTTGTAATATTATCAATTTGAACAGCAGAATACGTTAAGTGCTAGAAGAAATATCGAAGGATTTGCTGATGTTGAGACACGGTGCAGAACGAAATTTTACAAGAAATTAAGTATGAGGAGATGAAACGGAGGTACAATGGGGAATTCTAAGATTATGGTATATATAGGCCGGGTGATAAAGTTAAGAATGAGGGATCGATGTCAATGTTAAATGTCTCACAGAAGACACACAGTTGTCTGGGCTGGAGAAATTGGATGAGAAAAAGGCCGTAATCATACACTTGGGTAATATCAATGGCTGAAGAAGCAAGTTAGATATATATATATATATATATCATCTGCATCAATAACATCAGGTGTTTGACACCCATTATACTTAAAGAAACTCACCCATAGTCAGATGGATCTCCTTGTACACCACCTATCTCTTTCATACGTCAGCCTGTTCTCCCTCTTCCATTCGTTTCGTTTAGTGTAAGAAGCCGGTAATTCCTTACACTACTTACCTTATGCATACACATATCACGAAAGCGTTGCATTTCTGTGGATCACATAGTACATGTCACTAGCAGCAGGCCACAAATACCACCAAGGTCCCACTTCCCAATATGATATGACATTGCAGCTAAAACAATATATAATGCCACCCGAATGAAAAGAATATTGAAAACCCGTCCTTATTAAATACATGTATAAGCATTGATACAAGGAATAAATGTGCTATATTCCCCTCAAAACAAGTGCAAATATATCTGGCTGGATATGATTGTTTGGAACTAAGATGAAATATCTTGTACCGTCAACAGACTAACTGCCTTGCTAATTGTAATAACTCTTCGAAAATCAAAAACAAAGAGAATAACTCGTGGCCACTGCATCGAAAACACTCAATTATATGCCCAGATTATAAATTCGCATTAATATCGATAATAAACAATGCACCAGGATTTGTGACGAAATTCCTAAGCGACAATCTATATAAGCTAGGGTGTCAGATAAAGAAGTCAACCAGCTAACACCCTCATTACAAGTACAAACTGTAGAAGATAGAGTAAAAAAACGCAAAACTTGTCTCAAGTTCACAATGTGATTTTGTTCTTGTTATCTACATTCCAACGAGAAGATTTTGTACTTTTGTTTACAAAAGAGCTTCCTCATTACAGGAAGCCTTCAAATAAATAAAGATAGAAGAGAACCATGTATATATCTGTGTGTGTATGTATGTATTTGTTTGTGCGTGTATATGGTGTGCGTTCGTGCATTAAAATTTGTATTCACGCACACACTCAAGTACATAAACATATACACACCTATATATGAATATATGAACACACATACACACACCCACGCACGCACACATGCACAACTGTTGTTGGTGTACACTACGTATACTAAAGACAAAAGAAGTATTTTACTTTCACATGAAATATCACAAAAATAATAAATAGTAACAAAACCAAATTTCTGGAATTTTGACAGAAGAAAAATGACTTAAGAATTAAATGAAATGTATGTACAAAAGTAAACAGTGCTTAGATTGTGGTAGGGTGAGTGAGAAGAAAATGTAGGAAATTATTGGAAAACTCACTAATCATAAAGATTTGAGATGCTAGAGAAGACAATTATGAATATTACATTTTGATGGAAAATGAGAATTTAGCTAAATTAAATTTTGACTTGCTCGTTCTATATGTTTTAATGAATATACATGAGAATCCACATGCGCTTTCTGTATTTACTTGTTTTAAACAATTATCTTCACGTTTCAATTCATATGCTTTCTTTTCTTTATTATTAAATATTTTTATATCACATATATGTATAGGATCGAAATCATTCAATCAGATATGTAGATTCTTAGTAACCATAGCTGTCTGGTCATTTCCTTTCTTTCAACAAGACATTTTAACTTTGAATAAATTGAGATTGTTGATGTTAATTTTCTGTATAGCTGTTTACCTAAAATTATTTTCTTGCGTCTTACTTATTATATTAAAGTACACAATATACTGAAGTAAATAACGACACTGAATTTTTTTTCATTTGCCGTTGATATTTAGTACCCGACATCTTAAAGTGGATTTATGGACTGATATTTATACGCATAGACAATTGGCTGATTAATTTAGAAGCTTGAGGCATTGACTTGTAGTTAAATTAATGGACTTCTATGCATTTATTTCAGCGTAAAAAATAATTGTACCAATAGTCTTCAGATGTAATCTTAAGTTTAGATAATTCTGGACTAAAACTCCGTTGTAAATAGAAACAAAAAATGATGGCGATGAATAAGCTTTCTGAATAAATGTTAAGAGAGGGTTCCGAGTATTGCACTGACAGATATAGCTATATAACCGACAATCTTCATAATTCAGGCTACTTGATATCTGATGGGTTTAGTATATGAAATATGATGGCGAACTTAATTTTCAGTGATTAACTGAATCGACTTATCATTCGTGGTAAAAACAAAATAGTTGTGATAATCACTCAACTGCTTCTGAACAGATCTTGCGCAGTTACGTCAGGTAGGACGGACAGCGATTATTTCAAACTTTAGCCTTCAACATAAGCCTTCAAGCACATGACCATTTTAGGTAGTGACGTTACCTAATGTTAAAGTATTAATCCTGTGCGTTGGTTGAGTCCCAATCGGGAAACGTCTGATAATATGTCATATCCAAGTCATCACGGTGCAAATGTAAACAGCAGGTAACATAGCAACAGCAAGAGGTTCACTGGCTATTGCACCTCAACCACTTTATTAAATTTACAGTACATTCATCCACACATATCTTTGACAAGTTGCCAGCTTCTCAGTATTCTATAGTTTCGCTTAATTGGTTAAATCCCAATAAGTCTAAAAGGTAGACAAGTGGTTTATTTGTTGTTACTCGTTTCTCACGTTTATATGCAACTGGCATTGCACTGCCTATTTAATATAATATTTTATTAATCATTATAAATAATGCACTGCACTATGCAGTGATATGAACACTGGGATATATAGATATTGCAGGGGTAAGAGTCGTTTGTTCTGTAATATAAAAAAAAAAAACAGCAGACTAACACACTTGGGATGTCTTCGGTAAATTCGATGAGTATTCAGTTCTTCAACATACGAAATTTTTCTCTCCATGTATCTTTTAACTTCAAAATTACTGTGGATTTAACATAATTGTAATTTTCAGGCAGTAGAAGTGTGAAGGTGCGAGGAAATGTCTTCCGTTATATATACAATCAATCTACCGTGCCTCTATAGACTTTCTGGATATAGTTTTACTCACATAATATAGATCGACACAAGGCTACTGAAATTATAATTTAAAAACTGGCCTCACATTCGAATCAAAAGTTTTAGCAAGGCAAAAGTTTTACTTCATCAGTTATTCAGGGTATATATTTTTTTTCTTTTTTGATATTTGTGTCTTTTTACTTATGTTATATTATACTTATGAATATAGAAAAGTCTTTACATTCTAAGATTTTTCTTAATTTTCTTTCAGAGAAGAATTAAATCAAGTATTGTTCCTACGATATTACTCGCATATGTTTCTATTTGATCAATATAAATACAATGCAAGCACCTCTCCCACTATAAGCAAGATATATAAATGTGCTCAATTTGTTTTATACAAAAGAATCTTCAATCACTGGGCTAATAACCGTACATCCCAAATGCATCTCCTTTCTGTTTCTTCATTGAGTATTTTTTGCCAATAATCTTATCTTCTCTTACTATTGATGCCAATTTTGCATCCCTGATTTATACACAATTCTTTGCAATAACTGTAATGTTTTTGTGAAAATTCCAATACATCCAATTATATGTATTAAGAACGAAACATATATCAACACTATTCATAGAGATATGTACATTAGTCCGCAGAAATATATATATATATATATATATATATATATATGTATATATATATATATATATATATATATATATTATATATATATATATATATATATATATATATATATATATATATATATATATATATATATAATATATATATATATATAATATTATATATATATATATATATACATATATATATACATACATGCATACATCTGGTATAAAAGCTTCTTCACATTATGTCATATTGTAATTTATTGAAACGCCAGGAAGTGGTGGTGTGTAACGGGAGAGTTCATATATTCCAATTTATTCCGAAAAACATTAATAAATGTGATCACATTTACGCAACTTCTATCAGAATGGGGGTACCTGCCTTCATTAGTATGTTTGACTAAAATCTAACTCTCACATAAATGTTATCTTGATATATGTAAAACATCATGTAAAATTAAGGATGATGAATTAACATGTCCCAGAACTATCTTAAAATGTTTTGGGGATGTAAGTCATAAAACACTTTCGTTTCTAATAGTTATATTGAAAATCGTGTTGGAAGAATATTTAATTATATTCCAGCAATATATATCAACAAAGGTTTTTTTTTTATATGTAGTAAAAAAAAATACGAAGACACAATATCAATTTCTACCTCGAATATTTAACAAATATATTTACATATTGCGTGACTTTCAAATTCGTGACACAAGTAGATATAACAAACAATTTTGATTTCTTCTCTAAAATATATTGCTATAAGTGAGAGAATAATTAAACAAACAATTAAGAGAATAATAATTTCATATTCCCACTAAAAAGAAAATGATGTATTATATTACAAATATTGGTTGTCGATAAAATATTTGATTATGTTATTCTTCTTATTCAGATAGAAATTTGCTAGAATATTAATTTATTTAAACAATATCAATTATTAGTCGATTTTTCTGACACATTCATAATATAAATAACGTTCGATTGTTCTAGTGAATCCATCCTAAAACAGATGACTGGCAGAGTTGAATTAAGAGCAATAATTCAGAAGTGCGCATAACATGAATTTGAAAAAAGATTTATGCTAAATGCCACACAAAAGCAGTTCTCCGATTGTCGAAATCATCTTCTCGTCGAAAGTAACGGAAGCAAAATCCGCGAAACGGATTCTAGTGAGAAACGGATTCTGGGAAACGACCATTCTAGCGAATAAACAAAAATTCTCGAAATGAACTCAGTCGTACTCTTGTCTGAAGCCAGGAGGGAAGCTCTGAATGCATGTTTCTGCTTGAATTGCCTTAAATTGCACATCGCTGCTCTACGTTCAATGACACTGCTTAGAAGACATATACACACATACATACATACATACATACATACATACATACATACATACATACATACATACATACATACATACATACATATATATATATATATATATATATATATATATATTTATAAATAAAATTTATGGCGTTGGAGTTTGCAAGACTAGAATAAAAATTATTCCAGAAATCTAGAATAACTTTACATCGTGAAAAATGCCTCGATTTTTGATGAGAGAAAAGTGAAAAGTTATTCTAATTATTTTTTTAAATCAATTGTTCTCTCTCGAGGCTATATTCTCCTCGTTAAATGAAGCATCTATCATTCATGAATTCGAGGTCAGACATGGAGAGTTTCTAAAATATTGGTTTCAAATATGGTGGCGAGCTGGCAAAATAGTTAGCACGCCGGGCGAAATGCTTAGCGATATTTCGTCTGTCTTTACATTCTGATTGAAAATCCTGCCAAGATCGACTTTGCCTTTCATCCGTTCGGGGTCGATAAATTAAGGACCAGAGCATGTTATTTGTTTGTGTTTGTGTGTGTGTGTGTGTTTGTGTGTGTGTGTGTGTGTGTGTGTGCGCGTGTGTGTGTGTCTGCATGCGTTTAGTAAGGCAATTGGAGAAATTTGAAGTCGCTGTTAACTCAGATTCTTTTATAAAGTTGACACTACTTTTATTGATTTCTCAGTAAACTAATTTTCACTTAATATCCTAACATACACGTGCACAGACACACACATACACACAGTCATATTCTTACACATACATACACACACACACACACGCACAGACACACACTTATATATATATATATATATATATATATATATATATATATTATATATATATATATATACGAACGTAGTCACTGCCGAGCCGAATATGGAGGTGCTTTCAACTATCGTACCTACGATAGACTCCAAGAAAATGTTTGGTATTATAAAATTTTATTGAAACCTGATAGTATTATGGGTAAAAATTAGGAATTAGATTTCCTTGATTTTTAAAATATAAATAGCACAGACGCAATCCCTGCCATAATTTCACTGATGCAAATTTACAAGAGCTCTGACGACTGACAATACTGTCGTGACATCTAAATAATTTTTTCTCTCTGACTTGCAGGAAAATACTGTCACATATGCTGGCTAAGAGAATGCAAAGATATCCGAAGAAGCGCATCCTCCAAATTTTGTCAAGGCATATCATATTTTCATTTCGTGGCAATTTCAGAAAAATTTGTAGAATAACGTGTTTCAGCTTCCATTATATTTATTAACTTCATGAAGGCTTTCAACTAATGAACCATGTATCCGATATCGTTTGATGAATTTATGGAGAGGGTGTACAGTTGGTATATCGTTTAGAGTTTCCTTTGGGCGTGGCAGCCTGATGCGTCATAATGACCACATATGAAGAAGAACATGACTGTGTGTTTGCTTATATGCCATTTTCTTTACTTCTGCATTCTGCTCTAAAATGATGTCAACAGAAGTTATACATAGTGGGCTGTAGAGATGCATTAGATACTAAGTTATGTTAAGAAATCTCGAAATGTCTGTATTTTCTGCAGAGATATCTCGGGTCTACTGGATTGTACCATGGAAAATATCTAGAGAACTGTACGCAATTTTGAATATATGTCTTCAGGTTGAAAGTTCATGTGCAAAAGAAGGCCTCCGTGTATACTACATATATTTTTCTCACCCAATTTCATTTACAATTATAAGATATTTCAAAGCATTAAAAGTAGACTTACAGGATGTATTTACTGGCAATAATTAGCAACACAGGAAATCGTTACTAAATGAACCTCCAATTTCATACTATTAATAACGCACATAAAACGACACGGTTAGAAATATTCGTACGCTTAGTAACTGTAAAGGACAATACTGATTTTAAACACTGTTTTATTAGCTGAGTTCTTTTACTCAATTCATAATAAGATTTAGATTATTTTAGTCACCTTACAGGGAGGCTTTATTAATGGAATCATATAATAATTTGCTAATTGATCGGTATGTATTAAAGAATTAATCGCTTTGATACCAGGTACAATTATTTTTGTCGCTGTTAAACATTATTTATTTTTTACTCTTTGTCTGTTAAAAGAGACATACCATAAGATACAAATATAACATTTTTGTTATCAGAATTAGTTGTTACTTTTACAGTTGTTGAATGCTGTCTTCAAATTAGTTCTAATAATCTTTTAAATTAAACAGGTTTGTTAATATGTTCTTTACGCTTCCTTTCAAAACGTCGCTGAATATGGCCTCAGCTCACATTTATGGAATTTGTATACATACACGAGATTTGTATTCATCACATCATTTACGGGTTTTGCATTTCGATTGATAATCCCGTCTTTTTTTTTCTGTTTGAACATTCGTCATAAATGTTATTTTCCTTTCAACGCGTTTCGAGGTTTAACAACTGATCATTAAGGTCATGTGAATTTCTGCTTAGATATCTAAAGTAATTTTGTCATGGAAGTAGATAATATCGTTACAACGCAATTGATTCACAACCGTAGAGGTAGCATGGATGAATAAGGAATGTAAAGTTACATACCTTATTCACAGTATTATATCTATTATATGCACTATTAATAGCAACAGTTTTACCGGTTGCTATAACATGAAAATCTGCATAAAAGCTATTAAGTATTATGGTTCGGGAATACTGCAGAAATATGGAGGAATTGTGCACGAATAACAGACATTAAATTTTTAGATGTCACTGCTTATTCAGAAGATATCTACCAACCGGTGTGAGAGAGCGCGGGTCTCGTATCACAGAAATATGAATTTCCTGACTTATGGAATTTAAATTGCCCAATATCTCAATTTTATGCAAAGAAACATAAAACTGAGAAATTACACATTTAATAATATACACGTTTTATATTGTTATATGAACATATTGATATGATAAGTAAACATATTACTATGTTGCAGCATATTTCTATTTTTTTAAAATACTCTTATATTTATTTACAAACTGTTGCCATCAATATATAATATAATGTCTGTACCCGATATTTTTTGTAAAATGTAAGTTGCAAAATAAACTATACTTCATAGCTGAAAAAACAGTAGTTGAATATAGATTTCCAAGCAAAAATATAGACTACATAGATTTCAAATACATAAAAATTATCAGCATATTGATCTATATATGGATTATATAGATTTCAGATACCTGAAACGAAATATCACCAAAGAGGTTCCCTCTATCTTTCGCAGCTTCTTCGTACAAGCAATGGAAACAGCTTTCAAATTTTATACTTTCCAGATAGGCTATCATTTATTCCTCGAACTTCTGATCGTCTTCCGTCACAATATCTTTTCGCCCTTATATATTTCATAACTACTGTACGTTTCGAAATTTGCGCCTTGAACTTCTTTCATCGAATTTTGAATTTATTGTCCGCATTTTATGTGGCTAAATCTAGAATGTGCCCGGCTAGAACACGGTTTGAAAGCAAAGCACACACGCATTTTAAACTACTCCTGCAGAATTACGAACAGCCTGAAATTGTGAATTTTGAAATTTTTGTCACACCAAATACCCTATAGTTATAGTTATTACAATGAAGGCTTTTATTATTTTGAGAATAGCTCACTAAACGTATGTACTAAATTTGTTTCACCACAATGAAATACCAACATTATATTACACGTTGCTGATCTACCAAATGACCGTCTGTTAATCATTCTGCGTTTTTCAAAGACAGCACTTTAAATACATCTTGTATATCGTTACGACGAATAAATGCCAAGAGGAGTAAGTGCCATAACTATATTTTATATGCATCCAAGTCGCTCTGAGTTCAAAATTCTATTCGTCATTAGTATCTCTCGCTATGTGTAAAACTGGATCAAAGAAAATGAATATTTCAGTTATTCTTTGAAATACGAAGTGCCATTAACTGTTCCACGGATTTTAATATATTCGCTATGAAGATCAATTGTCATCACTAATTCCTTATGGGTGTTTAATGTATAAGTTCAAATGGAGGGAAACTCAGCAAGCCTCAATTTTGCTAATCTGTTAGCAATACAGCATGGTAACTCGTCCCTGAGCTACGGACGGATAACAGCTCTAACCGCGATATTACTTTAATTATCTAAGATTCCCATTAAGAAGTATGCATGTCCACTTCACGCATATATTTGTGAAATCTCACCAGCCGAATGAACCTGAGATATCTTAGTAGATCCGTGGCCCGATACTGAATATACACTTTCCGTTCATCCGTCACTCGGTTTAAAGTTAGTGGGTTCAAATCGTATTACTGCTCAAGTAACATAACATTACATGATTAAGATACCTTTATGAGACTCCGAGCCATTAACTACAAGAAGCTTAATATCAAAAGCTGCATGGCACACTGTTTCTACTCCTAGCCAGTATTTATGAGTAATTTCAGAACTAAAGTACCATTCATTCTAGAGAATTCTTCCTAATTTGGAGGCATGTATGATAGCATATGAAGGATGTTTATAAACATTACATGTACCCCCAACTTTAGTCTTTTTTTTTTTTTTTTTGCTATTTGACATTCTGTCATGTTTGCACACACCAATATTTAGATTTAACAGGCGGCTTAAAAATAGAACAAATACAGTATTTGCTGACATATCAATGTATCAGCTTTTGTAAGAAAAAAATCATGTGCGAGACAGAAGGCATATATTTACATTGTCAAAACAGTCAAATTACCTGAGATAAATGGAACACGTATGAAAGATAGTCTCGTTTCCCGGTTTTAAGTAAAAAATACTTTCGAATCCCATGTATTTAAATAAACATTTCCATACACGTACATACACATATTAACGTATGCATTCACCCTCCGTCACAAATTCACACACACAAGCACACAAACACGCACACTCACTGTATTAATTTCTATTTTATCCCTTAAATTTTATTTATCTGTTTTATTGTTTTTTTTTATTTTTATTATCTTGTATCTCTTAATTTTTGAATTTTGTATTCATTTCATATATATGTGTATACATACACACACACACACACACAGACACATATATATATATATATATATATATATATATATATATGCGTGTGTGTGTGTGTGTATGTATACACATATATATATATATATGTACGAACGTATGTATGTGTGTATGTATATATTTAACTATCTATATTTATCTGCCTATATATTTAACTTTTAATCAGTAGAATTTACAACTAAAATGCGTTTACATTCTTGTACTTCACTATTATAATTTAAAAGTCATTGAATTCCTTCGAACTTGCACGAATTGAGTGTATATTGTCTAATTCTTGTCAAAGCGGCTAATATAAATTTGCACATCTCATTACACCAATGATTGTGTCGTATACTCAGTTTACGTACAAAATTAGCAGGCATCATTATGCTGCTGGTGGTTTTCTTATATTATGAAGTATATGAGTATGTTAAACATTTATGACGAAGATTGGAAACACATTTGTGACGTAGTTAAATGCTTAACTTAAACGAAATTAACTAAGAGGAAGTAATTGAGTTTGCCTTAGGACATGTATTCAAACAGGAAAGACGAAGTATTTTATATCAAGCACAATGTAAATAGATTCTTGATTGTTGACATTATGTTTCAGGGATATATCAAAATAATCGCTCCTTGGCGAGCGGGACAAAATCTATAGGAAAAATAGAGGTAATCCATGGAATAAAGCTTCCAGATCTCCCATTATTATATAGACTTGAATGTCAGTTTCGATAACGCTCGATTCTAAAGAGTATTTGCTTTTCTCATATATACGTTGGTTCATCTTGTTTGTTCCTTCTCGAGCCATGCGGTTTCTTGGCATATAGGTTCCCCACCTGGACGGCACACCGGTCCTTCGCGGTTGAGCTGCAAGATGCAGGAGGAAAGAGTGAGAGAAAATTGTCGCGAAAGTGTCAGTAGAAGTTCGCCATTAACTTCTGTCGGAGATGCGTGGAGCTTAGGAGTTTTGGCTCATAAACACACACATCGCCCGGTCTGAGATTCGAACCCGCGATCCCTTGACTGCGAGTCAGCTGCTCTAACCACTAGGCTATGTGCTTCCGCACGTTGTTTCAACTACTAACATGCGACTCTCCTAACATTCTTCAATATTTCAATAATTTATCTGTTGTGCTATTAAATAGAGTCCTTTTTTGCTGTACAGTATATGTCAATGGGCGCTTTAAGTTAATTTTTCTTTTAGTTATATAAGATAATTGTGCCATAAAAAGTTTCCACCCATTTTGCGTCTTTTTTTTTTGCCCTGTTTTCTGGATATAATGTCGTGCATGATGTGCTGATGTCACGTCTTAAAGCAGAGGCTCGTATTTACAAGTGCAAAGTTAGTCTCCAGTCAAGCAGATTGACTCTTCTTTAGTGTCAAGTCAGTTATGGAGAATTCTGTGTGTTTAAATTGTCTTTCATTCTCATTTGCCGTTAGACATAATTGCTACCAAGCGATTTTCCCTGCATTCTGAGAATCGGTGATAATTTCAATGGATGAAGTATTTAACCCGTATGTTGTTCGTTTGCTTTGTTCAAACGCCTTCCACTAGCATCTTCTCGTAAAAGAGGAAGTGTTTGATTGTGCAACTATGCTTGTTACACATTATTTATTATGCGTATATGTCTATGAGTGTGGTGGTGGTTTAGTGATTAATCATTCTTATTTTCTGATGTAATTTATTTCAATATGCAAAATACAATAGTTGAAATGAACATATTCTTATATCTTGGGCACGCTATATCGTACATCCGTTTCAACTGAGATTTCCCGAATACAGATTCAAATAAGTTATTTATTATTTGAGTGTTTAATATATTTGCTAACAATTTCATCACATCCACTCTTAATTCAATCATTGTAATAAATTAGAAAAATGTTCCGTCATGAAGCAATTTTTCTAGAGAGATTATTATGTATTATTGGCGCCGTAGGTTGATACCGATAATTTATCACCCAATATCACCCTTTATATGCCAGGTCTTACATATAAAGTGGAGGGAATACAACGCACGTGAGTTTAAGGGATTTTTCGGCATCCAATAATATCTTACAATGTTGAGCATTTTTCTTGTGTTCCTTTATTATACATCGTAAATTGTTTTGTCTATTCATCAATATTGCTGCAAGCTCAGAATGGTGAAATTCGCGGTAATAATTTCTGTTGTGTTCTGCATCCAATAATATAATATAATCACTTGACTTTGTGCATTAAGTATTCTTTTTTATATTTGTTTTTACTCTTACTTCCTCACAGGAGTGCACACACATATACGCAAATGTTATATATTGGTCATATCGATATATATATATATATATATATATATATATATATATATATGTGAAGGAATGTAAGTATTTGTATATGCATATGAAAATGCGTATATATATATCTGTGTAGATATTTAGGCATACACGTAACAACAAGTGACTAGAATTGCTTACAAATATATGTTTATTTGTCTACATGTCATTTTATAAATGTTCTGAAATATGTGAATAAATGAATATTAGTATGTTTATATGTGCATGCGTATATAAGCATCTCTTGTTTTAGAAACTCAACAACAAATGAGAGAAGTCAGTTTTAAGACTGATGATGTTAAGAGCCCTTAGAAAATCTTAGGCAATTTAATATCCTGTTGTTGAATGGCATCAAATATGAAAAGCATTTCCTGTAATGAAGCATCGCCATGATTCCTCAAAGAATCAAAATGAAGAATATATCCAAGAATGATGATGTCGAACTGACAAAATCATTGTATCTAACTACTAATTACTATGCCGAATTCCCATTCATTATCTATAATTTTTACTGGAGCTTTCGCTGTTTCTGTAATTGTGCTGTTCGTAGAATTTGACTTGAGGCAAGAAGGTGTGTCGTTTAGGACGCGTTTTTCAAACCGCAAATTAAATTGTACACAAATAGTTCAAATCGTTTGACAATACATTCAAATTATTTCGCGTTGTTCATACAGTTTCGTATAGTAATTGTTTTAGTTTAATGCAGTTTTAATTAACATTCCAATGGTTGAAATCGCTGAAAGTTATATAATTTTCGCGATAAATTCGCAAATCTATTGTAGACAAGATATCTTATAAAATGCGTAATGTATTAGGCACTTATGTACTGTACTTCTCGAAATCATTCATATAAAAACTAGAATAATTTCCACAAAGTACAAAACTAATAGCTCAGATAACTTCCCATTTCATCTTGATAATTTCTCATGAGGTTACATCGTCAAAATTTTATTCATATGCGCAAAATATCTATAAATTTTTAAAATTTGATGTGGATATCTCATGAATATAATATTGGGTAGAAATGCAAACAAGGAACTTGCCTAGGAATGCAATGATGAATATTTTGATAGTACGGATAATAAACAACCTATCTTAGCGTAAATTTTACTCAGAAAGTTATCAATTTCTCAAATAATATACAAAGTTGTATTTTTATAATATTATAGCAGCTTCATTTGTTTCTAGGATACATATTTTACCATTCGGATGGCACTTATTATACCCAAACGCAGATTTCGTACAAGGGTTTTATTTATTTCCTACTATTATATGAGTTACCGACACATCAAAAATGTTTCTAAACTTGTAATGTCTCCGCATATTTTAAGATTTCTCCATATCTACAAATATATTCATATATATCTAATAATTACCCCCAGAATTTTCCTCTGTACATGCAATAAAATAAGTTCACGCAAACATTTAAACAAAGTACTGGCACACGGAGAATCCAAATTTTGTGGGCGCAATGCGAGAAATATAGTTATTACAAAATTAGGCACATGGTAATAACGTTTAAAGATGGTTCATTGTGGAAAGATAAAGGTAGAGAGTTGTCTAAACTATATAGCAATGAGAATTCAACAGTAACAGAGTAATAGCACAAACATATCAACATATAAGGAAACAAAAAATTAATAATCATAATCATAAGTACCGACAAAGACAGCTTCCAAAGTCTAGCAAACTCAGATTGTTTAGATATAAAAACATCATTCAAATCCCCAAATTAAGTTGACAGGCTAAGTGCCGTGCCTCTGTAGGATTGCTGCATGTCTACAGATGCATAGTAACATTAGGTCCATTTAGTGAAACTAATCACAGTAACCACAGTGCATCGCCTTTTTCTCTAGCATTAACGGCCACTACAAATAAAGCATATGTAATTTAATGAGCTTGACCCAACAAAACATAGTTCTCAAATGTTACAAGCCGATCCATAGCAAATTTCTGTCGCTAAACTGACAACTCGGAAGAAAAGCTGATTATTCACGAGCGTTAGTTGAACCAGGCTGACATAGCTCAAATAACTAGCATCTCCAGCACTGCCTTGTGCGTTGTATTTATCTCGAATAAATAATCTAATCAATATTTTGGATAGGCATGTATGCTAGAAATGCATTCATAAATTCGCTCTACACCATCCTTTGGAATAGACTACTTGGATGAAACAGACGAGCTCAGAATTGTTCTTGGACCAACGTCTCCCACAACATTAACTATAATAGTATTCTGCTCATGTGTTGGCGTTTCAAATTAAAACAATATATCTAGAGATATAAATATAAATACCTCGACACAAATATAAATACCAAGAAGAAACGATGTATAACAAGCACACAATTGTATGGCATTGAATGACAACATGCGCAGAAGGGTCAAGAATACTGGAATAGATACTTTTATGTAGAGGAATGCATGTCGGCTTAATCGAAAATATCACTAACAGACAGTGTGGTATCCCTAAGCCAAATTTACGTACTGTCTATAGACATTTGTTTTGAAGGATATTTTACAGTTACACATTTTTTCAGTAAAACCGAAATTTAGACACTATTTATGTAATTGAAAATTGTCGGGATTTAGGAAAAAATAACGAAGTAAACATAACGTTTAGTACTAAAATATAATCGAACAAAACAAAAATACAATTTCAGAGCTAAGTATCAGAAATCCTGGTAACAGAACTTCTAAAAAAAAACTCATATTAATACACAAATGGCTAACGAAAAAGTCAAACAGCAGCTACAAATGCTAATAACGAAGAGGATAACACTTTTAAAGCAAACGAAATAAGAAATAAAACAACCAAAATTGAAATGTAAGATATTAGTCATCGAAAATTTTGAAGATGTAAGAAAAGGATTCTTTATAAGTGAGGGATATGCTGAAAGTAACAAAATACGTAAGTCTGAATTTGAAATATAAACATGAAAATAGTCAAAATTTAAAACAATGGAAATAATGAAAGTGTTAAATTCAATACAACATCTTATTCTAGACATATGACAGTAATTCTCGAAGGTAACTCTAATAGCAACAATTGACGATGCAAACCTGGTCACTGCATATTTAAAGACTCCGCCGGTTACGACGACGAGTGTCCCAGCTGATACGATCAACGGAACAGCTTGCTCGTGAAATTAACGTGCAAATGGCTGAGCATTCCACAGACACGTGTACCCTTAACGTAGTTCTCGGGGAAAATCAGCGTGACACAGAGAGTGACAAGGCTGACCCTTTGAAATACAAGTACAACTCATTTTTGCCAGCTGAGTGGACTGGAGCAACGTGAAATAAAGTGTCTTGCTCAGGGACACAACGCGTCGCTGGGAATCGAACTCACAACCTTACGATCATGAGCCGAATGCCCTAACCACTAAGCCACGCGCCCTCACGGTCACTGCATATATAAACAGAGCAATGTCGAATATTAATACCGTCAGGACAAATAAAATAATATATGCATCGACATAGTTGTTAGAAAGAATATGAATACTTCTACGGATTTTCTTTCGTGCAGATATGCAAGCGCCAGCAAACAGCATGAAAAATATATAAAGTGAAAACTATATCAGTCCTTAATGAAATCAATAACCATTGGATAAATGAATAAAAATAAAGAGGCTGGAGAACAAATGTCACGAATATAAAGAAAAACAAAAGCAAAATGTAGTCACATCACGCCTGAAACAAAAGTTCCCGGTAAAACACAAAGAATATATTGGTGTGAAAGTGACGACGTTTCTTTGCACAAAACAGCCTATTTTTTTTTTTCCAGTGGAAAACGATTTTATCAAAAACTATGTTTAGGTATGAATAAAATAAAAATCAATGCAACAGAAGTAGGCGTTGTCAAGTACGGAAAAAATGCTTAGGAATTGCCATAAATGATATTCTCAAACAATGAATACCACCCCTGAAAAATCACCGAAAATCGTATAAACAATATGCATTATCATGTACCAACTAAACGAAAATCATCTGGAAAAAGTGCAATCGTTACAATTCCAAAATTCTGATTTAAATATTTAAAAGGACAATATGTTGTAGTGAAACATATTTAAGGAAGTACTGAAGGATCTGAAATATATTCTGTGCTGGCTCGCAAATGGAAAATCTTCATCTCCAAGTTGAAAGAAACGTCAAGTTGTAAAATCTACATAACCATGTTCTGCTTTTCTACAGCTTAAGCGTCCTTAAATTCAAGAAAATCGCAAAGACCGACACATCAACCAAAAAAGGTAACATATATCCTTGGGAGTAGAAAAGATGCTGGAACAACTGATATGGTTGTAAAAACCAACTACGAAGAAAGTTATCAAAAATCTATAAGCAAAATAAGGATGAGTTTCAATTTCTTGTCGATACATTATCAGAATTCGTATATTAGTGTTTTCATGCAAATATAATTAACCATGAGTAAGTTACAGCCATTATAAATATTAACTTATAATAATTCTGCTTGTCACTCCGTTACATAGCCTATCCATAAAGCTTCCACGTGAATAGTTGAAAGGGAGAAAGGAAATGACTGGGGGAAGGAGATGAGGGGTAGGTGAAAGAGTAAGGATTGGGAGGATAGGGGAAGGTGAAAGGTGTAGGAGAGAAGGGTAGGGGAGGTGAGAGAGCAGGTGAGGATGTGTTGGGAACGTAGAGACAGTGGTTGGTGAAATGTCCATTTTTCTTTTTTTTTTATTAAGTAGTTGTTGTTTCGTTACTTAGCCCTTCTGTAATGAATTTACATGTTTAGTTGAAGATAAAGGCGAAGAGCGAAAGAATAGAGAGAGAGAAAGAGGGTAAGCAAAGAATGAGAGAGAAAGACGGGGAGTGATGTGTATTAAATGTATAAAATTGTGCATAAGGCATATAAAATGTATCTATAAAGTGAATTAAGTAATCATCGTATTCCAATTTCCTTCACTTTTTAATCATTAGCAGATGAGAGACTATTTTGATGCAGGCAAAACACAAGCTGCGCTTTCAGGTATTTTGGATAATATTTCCAGAAATAACCCACGAAGTTTACCATTAATTCCGTGAACTATTCAAGAATCCCGCTAGTAAAAAATAAATGATACAATGCGGTATATTTTGTTTCAGAATTATAAAAAAATACAGTTAATTATAAAGATTTTACCTCATATCGTCAGGAGCCCTTCTTACTGCAAAGATTTTGACGCTGAAAATTTTCTCTAGCATGTTAAGTCATATCCCATATGAATACAAATTATAAAAAAGAATTAAATACATGTGCGACATCAAGAAATACATTGTAAATAATGAAACCAGATTTGCAGCAATCTACAAAATATAGATATGTATGAGAGAAATGAATAAGACGCAGAGTAGTAAAACTTTTGGGTAAACATGAAAAGAAAAAAATTATATATATATATATATTAACATAGTGTTGCATAAGAAACAATTAAAGCGGAAGTAAAAGCAAGCTTGGAAAGATTAGAGAACAATGAACAATACAAAATAAAATGTAAACAAGTGAATGAAAAGTTCAAGAGGCGAGAGTATAGACACATAATTTTAATAATTAAAGTAGAATTTAGTTTTAAAAATAATAAGATAATAAACAACAAATTATTTAGTTATCTCAGTATTAGCCTAGAGTGTTGATATGGAAAGGAGAAACTTAATTATTTAGTGAGAGGTTTAGCGTATACCAAGCAGCAACTTAAACAATACTACACTTCAGTATTATATATATATACAGAGACTAGTGTTAGTGTACATTTTGTTTAAGCATATTTAAAAATTATTGTTATTGAAACTATCAGATGCCTGGCAAACATCCAAATCAATCTTCAGGATATCGTTGTTCATTTCCCCCATTGTCTTCATAGAATATCAGATAGGTTGCTCTTATACACCGCTATCTAATCCACGGATCGCCTTTGGTCTATGTAAATCTTTGACAAGTTTTGTACTGAGCTGTTATTCAATAACTATTAAAATTTGAATTTGCATATAATCTTGAAGCAAATTTATATATTGCTGTATAAAGAAAATCCATTGAGAAATTACTGCTGATGACATAGTATCGCCCAGGGTCCATGGACCCCGAAGATACTGAAACTTCGCAGAATGGTTACTGTCAATAAGTGGAGGCGCAATGGCCCAGTGGTTAGGGCAGCGGACTCGCGGTCGTAGAATCGCGGTTTCGATTCCCAGACCGGGCGTTGTGAGTGTTTATTGACCGAAAACACCTAAAGCTCCATGAGGCTCCGGCAGGGATGGTGGTGATCCCTGCTGTACTCTTTCACCACAACTTTCTCTCCCTCTTACTTCCTGTTTCTGTTGTACCTGTATTTCAAAGGGCCGGCCTTGTCACTCTCTGTGTCACGCTGAATATCCCCGAGAACTACGTTAAGGGTACACGTGTCTGTGGAGTGCTCAGCCACTTACACGTTAATTTCACGAGCAGGCTGTTCCGTTGATCGGATCAACCGGAACCCTCGTCGTCGTAACCGACGGAGGGCTTCCAACACTGTCAATAAATAGCCATTTTCATCTACGGTGCGATTTTCTGATTGAAAGAAAACTAAATATGTGTGAAAATAGAAATGAACACCGGACCAGGTTTCCAACTGAGTGAGACAGAAATATAAGGAAATAGCGCATGTGTAAGCTACTTATGTCATGAAAAAAACTTCTTTTTATGTACATCTACGTGAGATTGTGGTCTTCTATTTTCGATTCTCTTTCAGTTCCGTTTCATGAGCAGAGTGGAAGTGTAGAAGAACTGAAGAAATTTATCATGGCCATGCATTCTCAAGCACACAGTTGTTAATATGGTGTTTAATCTGAAGTTATGTAAATGGAGTGTTACATAATTCAACTGTGTAACATAACTTCAGCCGGAAAGTTAAAGCAAAATTGTAATTTTAAATATTTCTCACTACCACTTAGTCGCCCATCAACAGATTATTCAAGAATGAGAAGAGCATAAGATTTAATGACTTGGATCCCTAAACTGTACTTTAATCTGTTTATCTTGTCTGGAATAAATATTTTTGTTGTTGTTATTATCTAGTTTTGTAATTTCATTATTAGCACACTAGAATGCGGTGAGCTGGCAGAATCGTTTGTATGGAAGGAAAATTCTAAGCAGCATTTAGTTTGCCTTTATGTTCTAAGTTCAAATACCACCGAGGTCGACTTTGCATTTTATCATTTCGGAGTCGAAGAAATATGAAATTTGTGTGGGCGATATAATCGACTAATCCCCTCCCCGCACATTTCGAGCCTGTACCTTTATTAGAAAGGATTATTAACAGAATAGTCAACTTATCAGAGGTATTCTCTGACTCATTTCGCTTCCAAAAATTTTCGATTTTAATATTCTCTTGTGTGCCTGCAGTGACGTTTCAGTACATTGATCATAAATCTCTCTAATTTATATTTTCACCACAATTTGAAATAAAATTCAAGTTTTCTTTGATGTTTACATAGATACATTATTTGTATCATTCAATTAAGCACACATAAAACTCCTAGTTGTTTGTTGTTGTTCATATTTATTTTTCTTTGTCATTTTGGTATTTCTTCATACTAATAGTAATGGATTTGAACTAAGCACCCGAGAGAATGCAGCAGAATACTGCAAAAGCATCGGCCGTTCCTCTGTCATTTATACTACATAATGTAATAGATATTTTAAAACAGTCAATTAAACGGCGTAGTTATTGATAGAATATAGGTTTTATTTGCACGTTATTTTTCCATTAAACATTAAATAAAATATTCTGACGAAGTGTTGGAAATGTATGAAAATTCAAGTCTGCAATCTCCTGTCAACTGTGAACATGTGGTCTGTGAGAGAAGAGGAGTAAATGAATGAGTGACTAAATGACTGAGTGAGTAAGTGAATGAGTGAGTGTGAAGCAAAGCCTGAGAAGAAGGAATGGTGAGAGAGAGAGAGAGATGAAGAGAACGAGTAAGTGAAACACAGAGAGAAAGGAAGGGGGAGTATGATGAGAAAAGATTACAGCATAACAAATAAACTATTTTTTTTGTTTTGTTTAGGATTAAACATTTGCTGCTATTCACATCTGAATGTGTCAGTTTGTGTCATTCAAATATTTTAACGATATATGTAGATGAATGAACAATCTACAAAAGTGATTTTGTATATGGCAGCCATAAGACAGAAATAATACAAATACAGTGAAAAATATCACATAGGAAATGTCATAATATTATGAAAAAGACGAAGTAAATAGTTGACAGGAAATGTTGGGAACATTTCGATGTGTATTTTGCTTCAATCGTTTCTTGCCAAATAAGATTTATCATTATCGTAAGCATCATCATCGTCATCGCCATCGATACAACCATCAAGAACAGCGGTAACAGCAGCACGTCTTCTATCACCATCATCACCAATAATGCCATCAGCGAATCCAACACTATCAACGTCAGAAAATGTTTTATAGTAATAATAATAATAATAATAATAATAACAATAATAATAATAATAATAATAATAGTAATAATAATAATAATGATAATAATAATAACAACAACAACTATAATAACAAGCATTTGCTTTTTTAGCCACGGAGGATATTTATATACATCAAACGGACATGCAAAACTTGAAGCCTTCAAATGAGGTTAACAATGATTGTGGAGTTGGACAAACATGTTACTTATAATTGAGATGAGGTGTGAAAATGTTATAAAGTAAATGTTGCGGCAAAATTTTATGAAAGACATATAAATAAATGTGTATATTACTTAGAGTATATTAAAAGACAAAATATGTAAACAAGATTTAAAGCAAAGAGAAGTCAAATCGATGACTCATTGTGGGAATTTCCCTCATTCTTTGATAAGGTAATCAAACAGTTTTGATTACATTTGTCCTCCAGATTACTAATTACAGAACCATCATAACTTCTCAATATGTATTTACAATTAGTGATTCTAGAATTTTCACCGATGACTTCTCTAAACGTAGCGAATATTGTTTCTTTTAACCACAGTCTCTTCTAACTGATGAGTATATTGTCAGGAAGAAGCCTTTCAGAATTGTCATGCATCAACGCTTTATTTGTTATGTAGTTGTCTGTGAACTTCAGGTCTGTCGAGGACCAAGTGATTCATCTTCACCTGTGAGAGACGGTTGCTCTCGATTGAGGCTTTTCACTATACTAGAAGGAGATTCTTCTTCAGATGAAGTAGCTGTTGCGCAGGAGATGCGCTTCACGCATTCTGATTATGTGTTTTTCTGAGAATCTTGCGTTTTTTTCTTCACAAAAGCCTGCTAATCTACCTCATTCGCTACCTGATCCTCGTAAGGGTCTCTTTAATATAATTCCATTTATGATGCATATTTGTTACAGTGGTTCTCATCACTCCTTCCGTTCCTGTTTATTATTACTAGTGAAGGAAAATTCTTGGTGTCGTCGGTGGCTTCTTAAATGAGAAGCTAAGAGCTTTACCTCACTCGAACACCAGAGGTGCACCTAGTACTGTCTCAAGGGAACAGCCATTGGTAACTTTTGTTGTTTTCCTCCTCTCAAACTTAATGTGCGGAAATTAATTTTACTTCCACCAGCTGGCGTTTCCGTCTTAGATAATCAGTCATAGGTTTTTCCTCAGCAGCCACGCGGTGAAATGAAGACATATATGCCCATATCGTACGCAGGAATTTAACAAAAGGCAGTATTGAGTTACAAAGTTAATTAAAGTCCATGTATCTATGTAGTCCCTGATGTGCTCTATCATGAATTTCGCGTTCCTCCAACTATTCAGGTATGAAACAGGCCAGCGTCAATCTATCTTTCCTTGTCTTTCATCCCATTTTCAGTTTTCAAGATAACCTATATCACTCCACATACTCTGTCACCCCAAATGGAAGAGACACCGTTTCAAATGCACCAGCAGTGATATTATTTTCAACATGAGATATAACATGCCTACTTTCAATGTTTCTTTCCAATCCATAACAGCTAAGTGATGCACCTTTCTTGTTCAACTATGGGCTATCTTTCTATTTCCATTTCCAAAATACTAAGATAGCAGAATTATTTGAAATTTCATAGACATTCCGACTGAAGTGCAAATCTTCGAAACTTCTGGAAATGCTTTAACTCCTTTTTTCGAAAGATAACAACAGCTTCCATATGCTACTTGTAGCCACTTTTGATGACGTTCTTCGTAAAATTATCGAATGAGTTTTTGTGTGGAAGGATAATTTTTGGTTCTAGATAGAATGGCATATCATTTTCTCCCAGTATGTCACATACGTACACCAATGTCCAATATACTTTTAACATTACCTTATCGTTGTTGACTTTATCAGAACTTCTATATTCTTATCGAATATAACTGCAAACTATCACAGCTGATCACAATTCATCTACTTTTTTCTATTTTGTTAAACAAGTGGAAAACATATTCCCCTTCTTTTTTTTAACTTATTTTATTTTCTAAATTTGTATTAATTACAATCATTATTATTGTTAAGTTGAGGCAACACTTTTATGGTATATTTATATTTATTTTCTATTATAAAGCACAACTATTACAAAGAAATATGTTGTTGGAGTCCTAATTACAAGCACATGCTCCTTCACATTCCACACAAGGAACTAACCACATACGGACATTGAAAAGTAAATTAAATTCTCCCTCTGCACTAAACAGTTAGGCGGATGGGCAATGTTTGTTTAAATGCGTCTATACGTTGTCCATAAGGTGAAATAATTAATGTCACTTTTTCTCGTGCTTGAAAGGATACTAGCAAATGATTGTATTCGAAAATTCTTTCTTTTCACAACTTATGCGTGCTGCCAATATAACATAACCCAGCAAGTATTTTGTTGTCAAGGCGTGTTTACCTGATTTGAATGTTTTTAGATCGGCTGAATCGAAAAATTAAATCCATTTTTATGATCACGTCGAGATTTTTAAAAATATGAACCCAATCAGAGGGTGATTTGCGTGAACTTTAAGATGGCCAATGTTATCTTAGGACAACAAAATCCATACACCAAATATCAATGTACCTTGGACAAGGAAAAACACTGGGTAATCAAAAACTAGACGCAAAGAAAATTATTTGCAGTGTCTTTTATTATGGTTGAACAACTTTTAGTTCCACCTGGAAAAGTTTTTCTATCACTATTCTATATCAAACTTGTCATTACAAAGCAGTTTGGCTAAATATGTAGAATCTATCTGCAATAGATTTCTGTTCTGAGCAGTGAAAAGATAAAAGCTGCATTATTTGATGGGGGCTCAGTCTGAAAATTGATGAAAATGTGAACATTGAAAATTCAATGAGTTGCATTGAAGCACTACATGGGAATTAATTTCTAATGGTTGTAAATTATCTTCTGGGCAACACGAAATCACCCAACTAAGCGAAATAATTGACAACATGCTGGACAACCTTCAATAGTTAGGAGCAAATATAAGCATAAAGCTGCGCTATCTCCACATCCACATTCATAAATTCCCTCGAAATCTTGGTGATGCTAGTGACGGGCAAGGTGAACGTTTCCACCAGGGCCTAAAATCAACAGAACACAGACATCAAGGCAAATGGGCATGCACATGAAGGTCACTATTGCTTGAACTTAGCTCGGGATCTACCTCAGTTTCAGCATGCAGGAAAATCCAAACGCAAATTGATGGGAAACTATGCATAAATAAGGATATAATCTATCTGTAGAAATTTCAAGTTTATTACTAAATTTTTCAGTTATATTTTTGTAATAAAATATTCTGGTTTTGAAGAAAAACTAATTCCTACGTATAATTCTATGTTATGCCTTCTACTCCGTCAGCTTTTTTATTGAAAACATGAAAATCTGTAAATCCAGTATTTTCTAATCTTCGCATGATGGTAATAGATGGATGTCATTTTCGGATTGCGTGTCAAAAAATCTCTACTTCAGGTCAAACACTTTTGACAACAGAAATATTTTTTGCTGTTGCACATGCTATTCCCATCCAAAGAATTTATAATGTTTCCTTGTCGACAGGCTGCATGCCGACAAAGAAACATAAAATTAGTTACTTTTTATTTTTCACTCTCTGTAAACAGTATATCAATTTGTTTTTTGGTGGGGCGGGTTTTTTGTTGTTGTTTTATCCGTTAGTCGGTTGGTTATTTGGCTGGTTGGCTGGCTGGTTGATTATTTAGAAATCGACTTGCGTGTATGGAGAGCTGTCAGCATATACTGTGCAGTGTGGCGTAAATTTTTTAGAGAATCTATACAATAGATTACCACAATTTTTGACATACAGTTTATATTTTGCGAAAAAAGCGTAATATCTCGAAAAATTAACTATCGACTGTAGTTCCATCGAAACCACGGTATAATATTCCATATGATCAAAAGTAAATTCCGCTTAAAATAATCTTTAGGGAACACTAGCCAGTAGGCCCCCAATAGAATTAATATAGTAGATAAGAAATCAGCAAAACGGAGAGGAATTAGCATTTAAAATAACAGCTGAAAACAACATTGATAAAAAGGACACATGAATAAAAACCTAATAATAAACATAGCAATACAATCTCAAATAAATCAAAGCATCCGTATAATTGTGAAGGAACTACATTGGGTGACTCATTAATTCCTCTTACAATATCGCGTTACCGTGAAAAAACCAGATGCCAATGCCTTCTTGTCGCTAATTTAAAAGCTCATAGTTTCTGCAGCTATTTTATCAATTCTAATTTCATCAGACATGTCTTTTGTATATTCTGCTGTAAAGAAATATCCTCTCTTTCTATACGGTCTCTTCAAGTGTTACTTGAAGAAATATATAGACGCTACTCTCAAGAACAGTACCTCGGTTGAAAATGAAGTTAGCCATGACAAACATTCATCTTCCTTAGCCAAACAGTAGGCGCAGAAATGCTGCATACCGTTCTGTGCAGAAGGAATCGATGCTTCGCTCTTCGTGATAGATACGGCAGAGAGCGGATGATTCTTACACCGAACAGAAGGTGTTCGACGTCAACACACAAATCAACAATGGACAGAAATGTAATTGTTTTTTTAACAACGTTGTGACAATGAGCTTTATTGCGTGAAGGCCGTTGTCGGTAACTCCAATGACTGCAGACTTTGTCCACAAACAATACCACCACAGAGTAATGTAAGACCAAGAAAGTTTAGGAAATTGTCAGACATACCCGACACGAAATCTCTTTGCATATACCTGCTAAAGCTATACAATCTTGACGCATACCTTCATATATTCTTGTATAAAAGAATATATATATCATGTTATGGTCTAGCTACAAGACAACGTTGCAACGGCCTAAATTCTACAGGCGTAGATCTTTAAGTGTTTTAGTTAGAAGTCAAGAATGGTTAAACACTCAAGCTGCAAGAGACCGAGGCCTTCAAACAGCAGCTATCACCGGTTTACCATCGTTGTCAAGGTATTTCTGCATATATATTTGCTTCGTTTCATGATTACATAACAACTGTCCTGATATGACGTCTAGGTAATCCCTTTCTTTGTAGTGTACGATGGCAGAATATGATCATCTGAAGAACAGTAACAATTAGATGCATAGGAAATAAATGAATATATGATCTTGATCCGGTGTATGGTTATTTGATTGAATTAACATAGAAATATGTAGAATAATATATGGTATAAACTGTTAAATATAGATCACGTATGTCTGTTTATATATATCAGCTTTGGTTAAAATTGTAAGAATTATTCATCGTTAGATGTAATTTACACTATATTTTTCACACTTACATACACTCGCGTATGTATATATAAGTTTGCACAAACATATACCCACACATATATTATGTGTGCGTGTCTGTTTGTGTATGCACATACATTGATGATTATAAATGCACACACACACGCACACAGATATATACATCAATAGATATATGTACGTGTTTCTCTATGTGTTTATATACGCAAATATATATATATATAGAGAGAGGGGCGAGAGAAAGACAGAATCAAAATTACTAGCTCACAGGCAGATAGGTGGATAGACTGACAAACAGACAGACATGTATATATACATATATATATATATATATATATATATATATATATATATATATATATATATATATATAGATAGATAGATAGATAGATGATAGATAGATAGATAGATAGATAGATAGATAGATAGATAGATAGATAGATAGATAGATAGATAGATAGATAGATAGAAAATAGTGAGAGTTATATGCCTGTAGCGAAACACTATCATTTACCATTTCATTGAGTTGTAATTTCTTAAGTAAATACATAAAGAGAAAGATTCATGCATATATGCATACGCACACATACATTTATACATAAGTATATATGTGTGTGTGTATGTGTGTGTGTGTGTGTGTGTGTGTGTGTGTGTGTGTGTGTGTGTATGTGTGAGTGTGTGTTTCTATGGGCTTTGCAGAAAAGTAGATGCATTTAACAAATCAATAATTAAAAATGCTGGAAATAATTTTAATCACATGATATATATTTGTCGGTTATACGTATCTGGAAGAGATTGAGGCATGCATATGCGTTGCTAGCACAATGTGTGCGCTTGAATGTGCGTGCGCTTGTGCAAGAGTTAAGGTCTGTACTAGATGTGAAATTTACTTGCTCTCCAGTTATAATGCCTCATATCTCAAATCCTGTTATGTGTGAATAGGCCTGATTTATTGATCAACTCTTCTTGTGCCTTACACTGGAAAACGTTTATTTTTAATACTATCTTTAATTAAATACTTGCACCGATTGAATGATGATATAGAAATATCTTTCTGTCCGTCATTATATTTTTTCTTTCAACCGAGAATTTGTCCATAAATTATGTTGTTCATGCGAAGAAGTTTATCTTATTTTATAATCATTGCGTTTTTTACTTCTTTCATTATTTTTGTTCTTTTATCATCCAGTTATAGTTCAATGAAAGCCATTAAGCTGCATGAATGTTTGAAAAAGTTATTTCTTGAAGACATTCTTAGATATTGAGTACAGACGCCATAAAATGTGTAGCAATCCTATATACTGAAAAATCATTTAATCATGGGAATATTTCTATGTCACACTATTACACATTGATTATTTTTAATATATATTCATGTGATGTGTTACGAATTTAACAGAAAAAGAGAATAGAATGAATATATCTTCCAATATTACAGGTATTTACTTTATCGGTTACATTACAATTATCCTTGTAATATTTGTATTCACCTATTTATAAAGACATCATCGTATCTAACCACCCGGCGTAACTGAATAACACCAAATCTGCCTACCACCAATATCGTAACTGTTCATAATTAACTTTCAAATTATTATTCTGACGCTTAGTTGTTTGAAATATTGTAATATTCATCACTGACTTCAAACACATGTCTAATGAATTTAATTAACGTTGTTATCCAGGATTCGGCTCTACGAGCTTTGTACATCTATCACTAAGAAAGTAAACGTATTTATGTTGAAATATAAAGACAGTAGAGAACACAAATTTGAAGGTTGTAAAATTTCAGTATCCTTATAATAAGCTTGTTGTTACTTTCTCTTGAACAATCTAGGCTTAGATTTTGTACAGTCCGAAGCAGTGACGAAGCGTGCTTAGTTATTGCTGCTGTTTCAAACACATGGGTTTGGCGGTGGTTTTCTTGAAAATACATGTAATACTTGTATATCTAGTACTAGATATGTACTAAGGATATTTCAGCAACTATTGTGCAACCCTGCTTAATATGATTATGTTTTAAATTCTTATAATTATTAGGTTATTCCATGCACTGAATCTGAGAATATCTAGTATTCAATAGTAAATTAGTTTCTTTTACTAATTTCATCGATATGCATGTCTTTTGAGTTGAAGTTTCGGCGAATACAACCCATATGCCAGTCTTACGGGAATCTATCACGCCAATCATAGTCGACTACTGCAACCTATTTACTAAAATACAAACTTGTGATTTGCCATATCTATTATTCTTTTACTTGTTTCAGTCATTTGAATGCAACCATGCTTAAACACCGCCTT